>NW_014579555.1:60132-61943 GCF_000485595.1 Priapulus caudatus
TGCGATCTCAAGGTATCACCAAATGAATGGTCATCCGCCAATTTAGTTGGAATCGACACCTTAAATGTTTTTCTACGCTGTTTGGTCCAAAATTAAGCGCGTTTGAACATTAAGACCCGGTGGACTGGCGGCCATCTTGGATTTGACCTCTCCCGGTCCTCAGAGGTCAAATCTGACTTCCCTCCACATCTGAAAATAAACATCAATGGTATATACTAACTATGGCTAGAAATTTCATGCTTTTCTCATAAAATGCCCACATTGTTATTAATATGAGAGCTTATCAACTGTACTATATGTCAGATGAGTCTAAAAAGGCGCTACCTATTACATTACGTGTAGTTTAAGCATTAGCTTTGAAAATAGCGGAAGGCACTGGCCAGTCATTACACATATTGTGGAGGGTACGACAGATAGCGTGTACTCATGGCTTACGACCCTAAATTACATGTGTTCGTCACTTTCCCCATCAGACAGTGGTTGTGGACGTCCTCGCCTATTAAACAAAACAAATATGCGAAATTACACATATTGCCATACTATCTATCGACCTTATTACGTGTCCTATAAATTTATCCAAGATGTGCCAAAGATTAAAGACTGCATACACAGATTCAAAGCATAACTTACAAAGACTTCGCAGTTGACTCAAAATTACGAGAAGAAGGATGTGTCACCGGAAGACCTGTGGCGCCCTCGAAATAAAAGTTGGTTTACATTACATTTATTTTATCATTATTTTTACATTTACATTTTATTTATTTATACACAAATTTGCCAATTTACTGTGTCTGTATATAGTATAATATGATATATAATATATATATATATATTAATATATATATATATGTGTGTGTGTGTGTGTGTCTGTGTATGAGTCTGTGTGTGCGTGCGTGCGTGTGTGTGCACGCGCACGCGCATGTACGTGGGTTGTGTGTGTGCTGTGTGTGTGTGTGGTGTGTGTGTGTGTGTCAGGGGCGTTACAGGGGGGGGGGTCAGTGGCTCCGGACCTCACCTGCTCGCCGCAGAAAACGCATCTAAGGGTCTAATTTCAAAAATTGACCATAGACACCCCCGCTTTCGCGTGCTCGCCAAGTTTGGGGTAGGGGTAGACCCCCCCCTGGTACAAATCCTTACACGCCCCGTGTGTGTGTGTGTGTGTGTGCATGTGTGTGTGTGTGTGTGTGTGTGTGTGGTGTTTGTTGTTGGCTATATGGTCGTTTGAATTTAAGTTTTATTTTAAGGGACCGTCTGTTGTGCATAGAACAATTAGGCCTGCATATGAATATATATAAAAATAAAAAATATATTGATGTCTTTCTTTCCTAATAATACTTGTGAGCTTTGTATATACATATATATATATATATTTATTTATTTATTTAAATAATTATATATTTATTTAATCATTTATTCATTTATTTATATCTATAGGCCTACTACATGCACGCACGGACCCCGGGGGAGGGCGTGTACAGGGGGGATCCAGGGGGTCCGGACCCCCTCCCTGCTCGCGCAAAAAAAATCATCTAAGGGGGTCTAATTTCAAAAAATTGCTGGGGAAGGGCCCCCCAGAACCCCCCTTTCGCGTGCTCGCAAGTTTGGGTTTACGGTTAGACCCCCCCCCCCTGGTACAAATCCTGTACACACCCCTGCTCCCCCGCACACACATACACACACATGGGCGCGCGTTCACATACACACGTGCCCACGCACGCACGCACGCACACACACACACACACACACACACACACACACACATATAATCTCTATTACGTACTCTTGATATATATATATATATATATATATAT
>NW_014579556.1:0-2790 GCF_000485595.1 Priapulus caudatus
TATATATATATATATAATACATATATATATATATATAATATATTACCAGAGAGAAAAGGAGGGAGAGTGGGAGTGCGCCTGTGAGCCGAAGAGAATAGCGGTAAATTTTCCCCGAACTCCCCGCCCCCTCACCCCACGATATCAAGAACACCGCGCACGCCTCCTCCTCCTCCTCGCCGCTCCCTCTGACGTCACAGAGCACACTCATCTCTCGTCTGCGTCGGCACAGCGACGACGACGACCGAGTTTTAGCCCCTCGCCGTCGACCGCCTACCGACGGGAGGCGGTCAGCCGCGCTCCACCCCCCGCCACTCCCCCCTCACAGCGCTTTATAACGGATCATTGCATGGCGGTCGTTCCCGATTGGTGCCGTGCCGGTCTTCCCGGCCTCCATACATTAACAGTAAAGTTCGTCAATCAGATTCGTCTGCTGCGATGCGCGCACGACGGACGCCGTTGACCGATGTCACCGCTGGGACGCGACGGGAGAAGATATGTTGAGTACATGGTGAGGAGGGGGGGGGGTGGGATGGGAGGGGTGGGAGGGGTGGAGGCGATGGGAGCGGATAATAGAGGTAGAGTAGACGAGAGCACAGTCGTGGACAGTTGGTAAGCATTCTACCTGTGGTGGTCATGCTGCTGCCTGCTGTGTGTTGTGGTGTGTGTGTGTGTGTGTGGTGTTGTGTTGTGTGTGTGTGGTGCAATGGTGTGTTGTGTGGCGTGTGTATGTGCGTGTGTGGTGTGTGTGCAGTGTTGTGTGGGTGTGTGGGGTGAATGTAGTGCTGTCGTGCAGTGTGGTGTGTGATGTGTGTGTGTGTGTGTGTGTGTGCTGTGTGTGCGTGTGTGGTGTGTGTGTTGTGTTGTGTGTGATGTTGTGTGTGTGCGCGCGCGCGCGCCGTGTGTGCTGTGTGAGTGGTACGTATTACACATAGTTATACATACAACTAATATATTATATGTTATTATACATTACAAAAATATATATATGATATATATATAATATTATATATATGTATAATATTATTGACTTGTGGATTGTACATCGCATAGCTTTCCTACTTCATCTACGATGAATAACTGTTATGATAGCGATGTTCCCACGGACGTCCTCAGAGAAAATTTACACGTGGCCGCGTTGTATATACGTACTCAAGTGATCATACTACGATAATACGCGACATTAAATATCTTTCGAGGCCCGATGTAAGCCTTACGCACCAAGCGTATGTCTGAAATGTCGAGTTTGCCACCCGCAATACACACAACACTGGCCGCGCGTAACACACACACACACCACACACCACACACACACACACACACACTTTGCGCGGCCGCGCGACTACGCGCGCACACATAGCACACGCACACGACGCACACTCGCGCGCTACGCGCACACACCATACACAGCACACTACACACCACATCACACCACACACACACACACACACTTGCACTTCCTCGCCTACGCACGAACGAACGTTTGCGCACCCACGCACGCACTTCAGTCCGTCTGTAGAATTTCCCGGGCAAACGAAGGACGCTCTCTAACAAGGCAAGGTTCCTCTCCTTGCCCTCTCCCTCCCCCACCACCCATCCAAGCGCGCTTGCACCTACGACAACGTCTGCTTCGTGTCCTCCGTATATTATAATTCACTGCGCAATAATTGTACTGCTTATGAACATAAAACGCTACTGCAATAATACGCGCCGAAAGTTTCGTTTAGTGCCAGTAATGATCGAAGCTTCTCCTGCCAGCGCTAAGTGGATATCCGATAGCCGTATTTGCCAAGCGATTTCAACGAGCGCCTGTTCAAATAAAAGATTCGAACTCTCCGTAAATACTACTCCTTATATGTATATTGTATATATATATATATATATATATAGTATTATTATACTATACGAGTAGCTCGTTATCCGGCGTTTGAGCACCACGCCAAGTTTGCAGATTGGCACACGAAAATCTACCTGTTCGCGTCTGGTGAAGTGAGTCCGTCAGACGACATATGTAACTGAGTGCTTTCAAATGAGATTTAGCCTGCGTGACGTCACCCGGCCTCCATTTTGCAAACGCCTCGCGCGGCGCGGCGGGTTTCCGCGATGTTATTGGCGCCACGGCACAGTTCCTGGTTCAACGTACCACCGCACACAACATGATACTGTACACAACATTCACACACACACACACACCACACACACACACACACAGCACACACACACACACAACCACACACGACACACACACCACACACACAACGGCACACGGCACACACACCACACCACACAACACCACACACACAACCACACCACACGCGACACACACACACCACACACAAACACACACACACACACACACACACGCACACGCACATACACACACACACAGCACACACACGACCCCTCCCCACACACACACGCACCCGATCCCCCACACACACTAGTACGGGAGCGCGCAATTATAAAACGCAAAGTCGAATGATGAAAACTCGCCCGCCTGGCTCTCTCGAACAGCAAAACCACATTTGCCATTAAGTCGTAATTCCGTGTCGGCTTTATATAGCGGCCCCAGCCGATAATAGGTCGATATGAACCGCAGCCGAATTTCCATGTCGAGCCGAGCACGACATCAAATGAGCGGTAAAGTCGTCTGTGTCGTTGCTATGGTGAACGGGAGCGAGAGCGAGATGGGCGGTGGGGGAGATATAGACAGGGAGTGAGAGGGGGGAGTGGAGAGAGGAAGAGGAGAAGGCAGATTGAGAGAGAACGATAGAGGGAGAGAGAGAGAGAAAG
>NW_014579556.1:6245-10529 GCF_000485595.1 Priapulus caudatus
TTTCTCATCAAAATTTGCCACCAATAAAGAAGCAAGTGTATACGTTCCTCAGCTTATTATGACCACTAATCACTCACCTTCGTGGTACTGATATTCGTTTACATAATATATTTGCTAGCGTATTGCTGTAGATCGTAATCTTGCACGAGCTGAATTCGCACAATTTACCGCTAAAATGGCGCTATTGTTTGACGTGTTAAGACAAATTCTGAAGCTATAGTGGCGCCAATATTTAGCAACGGACTGCTTCCAAATTATTTGTGCCCCGATAAGGGTTTAATTTACTTTATTACCTGCGCGTGCGTAATGTGATACTTACTGCAAACTACTACAGAGAATATTGTTATTATTGTATTATTACTTATGTAATATAGTAATGTCAATTTCTTGTGTTGCGATCACAATAACTGAGCGCGTCTCGCGGTTCCTCACGAGATCAAAATTCAAAATTGAGATTGTCTCTCAACCCTATCGGGGCACGAATGATTTGGAAGCAGTCCGTTGCTAAATATTGGCGCCACTATAGCTTCAGAATTTGTCTTAACACGTCACAAAATAGCGCTATTTTCGTGGTAAATTGTGCGAATTCATCTCGTGTAAGATTACGATTTACAGCAATACTCTAGCAAATATATGTAAACGAATATCAGTACCACAAACGTGAGTGATTAGTGGTCATAATAAGCTGAGGAACGTATACACTTGCTTCTTTAGTGGTGGCAAATTTTGAAGAGAAATATCGGTTAGAAATGCGGGAATCGGGTGTCTCACTCTTGTTATTATCTACTCTTGATATATTATATTGTATATGATATATATCATATATATAATATATATATATATATATTATATTATTATTTATATATATTTATATACACGTAAAATGATTAACGGACTGAATACATAAATTGACGTGAGTCATAAGACCGTGAAATCCTATTCATTTCGAGACGATAGAGAGATGGATCCGTCTAAATCTCGCGATATCTCGCTCGTCACCTTAAGTCTCGCACCGAACGAGAAATTCGCGAAAAACTCGACATAGAATGTCGTCTAGTCCTGGGAACGAACGTGTCATGAGCGAGCGACAGAGCAAAGAATTTTGCATATGTGTAAAAAAACTAGACTTGAGAAAGTGGAGAAGATGGCGAGAGAAAGAGAGGAAGAGAGAAAGAGAGAGAGAGAAAAGAGAGAGAGGAGAGATTGATAGCGAGAGTGAAAGATGAGTGGCGTGACAGACAGAGAGAGAGAGAATGGAGAGACGAGAGAGAGAGCAGAGAGACGAGAGAAGGAGAGAGAGGAGTGTTTGTGTTGTGAGAGAAGAGAGAGAATAGGAGAGCGAGATAAATAGACAGAGAGGAGAGATGAGGGTGGGGAGACGAAAACTCAAATGTTACGGACTGACTTTTGTTAGTAAGCGACTGTTTTACACATGCACATTATTACTTTTCGCAGTACCAACAGCGTTGTTAAAATTAAAAAAAATAAAAATCGGTATTATTACGAAAAAATATGTAAAAATTCGTTTGCGCGGTCATATCCCGTAATGGCGGACGAAGAAATTCAAGAGAGGGACGACAACGATATACGATACTTACTCATATTTCGATACCTCAACTCTCCTTGCCTCTTCCTCTCACTCTTCCGAAGCTCCCATCTTGCGTCCCGTCTTGCTCGTTCCGCGACCTGCCTCCTTCCATCTTTAACTTGCCTCACACTACCTCTCTCTGGCTCTGTCGTCTCTCATCTCTCTCGTCTCATCATCTGGCTTCTGCTTCTCTTCTTCTCTCTCTCTTCTATCCTGCCTCTCTCTACCCTTCTCTTCTCTCTCGTTCGCTCTTCCCTCTCTCTCTCTCTCTCGCTCTCTCATTCTTCTGTTCCTCTCCGCTCACGTTCCATCCTTACGCCCGCGCCCCGCGTTATGGACGGAAAGGCGACTTCTTTCTACCGAACCTCCGTCAAACACGTCCCGTCTTCCCTTCTCCCGGCATCGACTTTCTTTTCGCTGGTACGACAGGGGTGAAGGGGGACGATGGAATGAGTAAGCGAGATGGCGGCGGCGACGGCGACGGCGACGATTCTCCCGGCGGTGCCAGACGTGGAGAGAAGGCTTGAGCTGCGCGACTGCCTTGGCTGGGCGGCGGCTGCGTCGGGGACGTGTGTGCCTTGACGCGCCGGCGCGCTATGGGCGCAGGAGGAGCAGGTTGAGTCTGATGACGGCGGGGAGAGGAGAGTGGGTGATTGCAGGGGGGAGAGAGGAGGTGGTGTGAGATGGCGACGGGAGAAGGGGGAGGTGGGTGAGGGGGCGACCGTAGAGAGATGGGCGGCACCGGGGCGGAGAGGAGGACGTATGTGGAGCGACGGGGTGGAGAGGGGCGGGTTGTAGAGGCGACGGTGGAGATGGCGGCACGGGGGAGAGGAGGAAGTGGTGAGAGGTCGACGAGATGGGAGATTGGAGAGGCGACGTAGAGAGATGGCGGCACGGTGGCAGAGAGATAAGTATTGAGAGGCCGACGGTGGAGAGGGGGAGGTGGTTGAGAGCGGACGGTGGGAGATGGGCGCAGCGGGGTAGTAAACGCGGCCTGGGCCTCCCGGACGCCGCGCTTCGTGGGACCTCGCGCCGTGCAGCGTGCGAGGCTGGGCGGGGGGGAGAGGGGGAGGTGGTGTGATGCACGAGCGGGCGGCGGGAGAGGGGTAGGTGGTTGATACAGCGGGAGAAGGGGGAGGTGCGTGAGAGTGCGATGCGGGAGAGGGGGAGATTGGTGAGAGGCGGCAGTTGGAGAGTATGGGCGCACGGGGGGAAGAGGGGAGGTAGGTGAGCACGGGTGGAAGAGGGGGAAGGTGGGTGGCAGGCCCCGGAGAGGGATGGGCGGCATGGGTGGAGAGGGAAAGGTGGATCAGAGGCCCCGGGAGAGGGATGGGCGGCATGGGTGGAGAGGGGGAGATTGGTGGTGCATGGGGGAAAGGGGGAGGTGGGTGATTCACGGGTGGGAGAAGAGAAGGTGGGTGAGAGGCCCCGGGAGAGGGATGGGCGGCATGGGGGGAGAGGGGAAGGTGGGTGATGCACGGGTGGGAGAGGGGGAGGTGGGTCAGAGACCCCGTGAGAGGAATGGGCTGTGCGGGACACACGGGGGGAGAGGGGGAGGTGGGTGAGAGGCGATAGGAGAGGGGGTGGGTGAGAAGCCCCGGGAGAGGGATTTGCGGCATGGGTGGAGAGGGGAAGGTGGGTTATGCACGGGTGGAAGAGGGAGAGGTGGGTGAAAGGCGATGGGAGAGGGGGAGGTGGGTGAGGGGCGCCGGGGGAGGAATGGGCGGCATGGGTGGAGAAAGGAAGGTGGGTCAGAGGCCCCGTGAGAGGAATGGGCTGTGCGGGACACACGGGGGGAGAGGGAGAGGTAGGTGGTGCACGGGGGGAGAGGGGGAGGTGGGTGAGAGGCGCGGCGGGAGAGTGATGGTCGGTACGATGAGAGAGGCAGCGAGTGGGGTATAGAACGGGGGGAGAGAATGTGGGCGAGGGGAAACGAGGAAGAGGATGTGGGCAAGGGGAAACGAGGAAAAGAAAATGAGAAGGGAGCGAAGGAGAAGGTGGAATTGGGGAGATGCTGAATAAAGAGTGCAAACGCGGGAGTGGGAAAGATGACGATGTAAGGGAGGTGGAGCGGATAGGGAGGTGGAAAACATCGGGAAAATGGCGAAGGCGACGGACTAAGAGAAAGGGAAAACGGGAAAGATGTTGGAAGGATGGGAAGAATGTGACGGGAATAGGGAGACTAAGAGAAGATGCGAAGTATAGAAAGAAAATAATGGAGATACGAGGGAAGGTGGTAGAACGGGACTAAGAAAGAGTAAAAGAGGGGAAAGAAGACAACGAAAGCTAATTCAGAAAAAGAGAAGACTAGAGGAGAGGGAGAACGTGAAAGCTAAAATGACAAAAGAGCCTGGGATGGTAAATTTGAAGCAGGAAAGAGGGAAGAAGGAAGGATGTTGCGAGGACTGCAATGAGAGGGTTAGACACGTGAAAAAAGAAAGAGAAGCAAATTCGTAAACGGAAAAGAGGCGTATATGAGGGAGAGCGAGTAGAAGGAGATGGATAATAATAGTACATAGATGGAAAGGCGAGTAGATATTTTGATTCATCGTGTTTTTAGCCTACTCTCCAAGCTCTCTCTCTCTCTCTCTCTCTCTCTCTCTCTCTCTCTCACCTGTTTAGAGAGGGGGAAGAGTTGTTAGAGAGGAGACCGCCAAAGAGAAGAGCAGGCCGAGACAATAGGAGGCCGCGAGAGC
>NW_014579556.1:10550-13050 GCF_000485595.1 Priapulus caudatus
GAGAACACGCATTGCGTCCGTCTGTCTATAGTTGCGGGAGCTGTTTCGTTTTCGTATAGCAAGATTAGATTCTCGCGATGGCGGAACGTGCCGCGTATGCGCGGGTGAGCTTCTGGATAACACGGAAGTTCTAGCTGACGAGAAAGTGGGGAGAGAGAGAGAGAGAGAGGAGAGAGAGAGAGAGAGAGAAGGAGAGCCAGAGAAGAGAGCGAGACGAGAGAAAGAGAGAGAGAGAGAGAAGAGAGAGAGAGGAGAGAGAGAGAGAGAGAGAGAGAGAGAGAGAGAGAGAGAGGGGAGGACAGACACAGAGCAGAGACCAGACAGACATACAAGCCAGACACACACACCACACACACACCACACGCACAAACACCCACACGCCACACACACCACACACACACGACAACGCACAACACACACACGCACAAACACACACACACACGCAACCACAACACACCACAAACACACACAACACACACACGACAGACTGGAAGGAATATATAGAAGATGAGACGAGAGAGAGAGAAGAGAAGAGAAGAGAGAGAAAGGGAGAAGAGAGAGAGGAGACGAGAGGCAGAGAAGAGAGCGACGGAAGAGAGAGAGAAGACACAGACACAACACACCCACACACACACACACCACACACACCACACACACACACACGCACACACCACACACCAAACAACAACACACACACACATAACAGCAGAGAGAGAGAGAGAGAAAAAAAAACAAAGCGAGGAAGTGAGAGTGAGCGGGGTGACTGAATATGACGGAAAAATAGCGCGATGAGGTGAGAGAAAGACGGAAATGAAAAGATGAGCGAGATGGAAAAGGGAGACAGGACCCCAATGGAATGATCGCACATACGCACGCACAATATTGACACATGAAGACTTGGGAGAACATAACGTGTCTACATTCGAAATGCATTAGTAACGAGTTGAGTTTATACCCGTTACGATATATATATATATAATATAATATATACATTTATATTGTATATGAATATATAATACGTCTCTAGAAGATGATGATGATGATGGTATTTCTTATAGTGGTACTCAGCCTCCCTGATCCGCTGCACACTTAAGGTTGTGTGAATAAGGTATTAGGAGCAGAAGCTTTGTGTTCGTATGTTTTTCATTTGCAGCGTATTTATCGTTGCTTTGGGAGGTTTTGTTATTATACTCGTGTTAATACTCATCCGGTTTCATGAAAGTAAAAGTCTGTATAAGCCGAATTTAGAAAGCTGTAATTAGCAGGATGCGAGTGGTTCTATGGGTTCCTCTCTCGTGACACCCACGCACGCACGCGGGCACGCACGCACACGCGCGCNGTGTGTGTGTGTGTGTGTGTATGTGGTGTCTGGGGTGTATTGTGTGTGGTGTGTGTGTGTGTCGTGTGTGTGTGTGTGTGTGTGTGTGTGTGCTGTATGTGTGTGTATGTGTTGTGTGTGTGTGTTGTGCTGTTGTGTGTGTGTGTGTGTGTGTGTCGTGGTGTGTGTGTGTGCATGTGGTGTGTGTCTGTGTTGGCGGCGCGCATGGTCCACACTACAACTCTACATTCTATATGATCAATATATATTATGATATATATTATTATTCATTATATTATATATATATTTTATATCCCTATCCGAACTTGCCTACATGCAACTCTCTCGTTGACCAGCCCGCATTGTTTGTTCTGCGAGCTTCTCGCCTCTTTCTCTCTCTGACTCTCTCTCTCGTCTCTCTCTCTCTCTCTCTCGCTCTGGTCTCGTCTCTTCTCTGCTCTGCTCTCTCGTCATCAGGATCTCTCTCGATCTCTGTCTCTCTCAGAATCTCCTCTCTCTCTCATCACTATCTCTATCTCCGTATCTAATCTAGTTCTCTCTCTCGTGGCTCTCGTCTCTCTCGAGCCTCTCTCCGGGCGAGGAGTAAGTCTCGTCTCTCCTCGACGTCTCTTCTCTTCTCTCTGTATATATATAATATATCTCTTCTCCAAGCTCTCTACTCTGCATCGCTCGCGTCTCTCTCTTCTCTGCTCTCGCCCTCTGCTCCTTCTCTGCTCTCTCTCTCTCTCTCTCTCGTCTTCTCCTCTCTCTCTCTCTTTCTCTCCTTCTCTCTCTCTTTCTCTTTTCTCTTTTTTCTTTCTTTTCCGCGCTCTCTCTCCTTGCACTCTCTCGTCTTTTCTTTCTCGCCTCTCTCTCTCTGTTTTTTTTCTCGCGTCTCTCTCTCTCTCTCTCTGTTCCTCTGCTCGCTCGGGGGTTCCTGGACGAGAGTCGTTCTCTTTTCTCTCCCCCCCTCTCTTCTCTCTTTCTCTCTCTCTCTTTCTTTCTTTCCCGACGGCGCTCACCTCTCGGTTCACGTCTTGTCTCTCTATGTGTGCTCTCTCCTCTCGCCTATCTCTATCTGTCTGTCCGATCTATTGCTATCTATCTATGCTATCTATCTATCTATCGCTATCTAATCTTATCCTATTATCTATCTGATGCCAATAATCTATCTATCTATCT
>NW_014579556.1:18650-20410 GCF_000485595.1 Priapulus caudatus
ACACACACACACACACAACACACACACACACACACACACACACACACACACCTGTCTCTCATCCTGGCGATTAGACAATCCAACATTACCCAAAATTGCTCGTACCCTTACTATACTAATGCAATATCTCTTTCACTAAACACAATACACTCATATACAAAAATACAGTTTGAACAAAAATCTATATGACCACTCTTATACAACATTGATACCCAGATACACAGATACACAGATCGATGGGATACACAGCCCTTTGAAATCATCCCACTGACCACTCTGATATAATCCACATGCTTGACCCGAATTGCCAAGCCACCATGATCTAAACTGTTCATTATACCAACAAGAAAAAACACAACAACACACGTCTCTCTTATTTACTGTATTAACATACTTATTATATGTCATAACAACATGTTCCTAACTAAAATATACTCTGCCGTATTCAGCGTCACATGTTTCCCAAACTAACATCATCTGTGCTTGCCATTACCGCGTCGCCAGCCTTCTATAGTATCCAACTATACACCTGTGCATAATACGATTATTTACTGTGCCTTCATATATGGCGTGACTGAACGAATGCTTATATCGTTCAGGTATGCCCTAAAATCTTAGGGTGCTTACACATCGAGCGTATCTATATATATCCCGTGCTTCCTAACACGTTATGTCGAGGATTCCCAGCGTATATATGCTGCCACAAAAATCCCTCGTAGTCCTTCTTTCGGACCGTGTACGCCACTTGTCTTTACAGAGACATAACTTTAGCCGCGTATTTTCCACGCGTTAAACGTGACGCGTGACGCGAATACGTTCCATCTTCGCCCTTTATCACACGCGTGCCACGCTATCTATTCTAGCCCGTGTAACGCTCTCTATACCTTATGCACCCTACAACGCGTCTATTGTGGCACAAACCATCCGCGCTCTACTTACATAAATGTGCAACAGGCAATATCGTCAGTATACTTAGCAGTCAGGCGACAGTAAACAGCGTTAGCACAGCGAAATTTATACAAGGAAAAATGCAACACTTACCACGGCATTATATCTTCCTCTTCTTTCTTCAGGCTTCCTCTCTCGGCTTCCGTTGCTCTGCCTGTTTCGGCATCTCGGCATTGCTTTCTTTCCTCTCGTCTCTCCCTCTCTCTCTTCTTCTGTCTCTCTTGCTCTCTTTTTCCTTCTCCAGTTATCTTCCGTGGCTTCGTGGCTCATGAATCGTTTGTAGTGGTAGCATCTTGCGTTATGTCCGCAAACCCGGTTCTAACTGTCGACGGCGCTAAAATGAAACGAGGACGATGACGTTACCCGTTTCAAAGTAGATTTGTTGACGCGATAAATAAGGAAAACTTCAAGGTCCAAGCAGTTGGGTTCAGCAAATAGTATTATTGTTTCTCAACCCACATGTGCGCGTACAGAGGCACACAGCCGCGTGCCTCGCACACGCACGCCCGACCCCTCACAACCAAGAACCTTTCTTTTATACATTTCTAGCTAGCAAAGAAAGTCGCCCGGACAACCACACCCGCTGCCCACATGCACAGCAACTTCCTCTCAACCGTTTCGCATCTCCATCATCCGTACGTACTACATCAAAGGCGCTACCGCCGACTAACCCATTATGCAACTACTGTCGCGACATTTCTAAACACAACTACTAATTCTACAATTTGCAAACCACGCTTTACAATATTCTCTCGCTCTCTCTCTCTCTCTCTCTCTCTCTCTCTCTCTCTCTCTCTCTCTCTCTCTCTCTC
>NW_014579556.1:20982-22603 GCF_000485595.1 Priapulus caudatus
TTCACTCTCCCTTTCTCTCTATCTCCCCCCCCTCTCTCTCTCCCTATATCTCTCACTGCGTGCCTTCAGCGTGCCGTCCTCTCGCTGCCGCCAGCATTATCATATTTCCTCTTTCCATTGCAGCGGCTCCCATTTGCGAAGCGCGCTTCACGTAGTAATTCCCCGTTCGTTTCCCCGGCCGCCACGTCGGGCATATTAAGCTTGTTAGCGAGGGATCAATTTCAAATTCGATTTTTTTCCTTTTCCTTCGCCTATATAGACGACGCGACTCTCTCGGTTCGGGTGCACGCGCGCCCTCTCGTGGCGTGTGGTAGCCTACTGGACTTTGTGGGGTGTCTGTGTGTGTCGACCACGGGTAGTCATCTGTATGTCGTCTGAGCTCGGTCTTGCATTGGTCATGTAGATCATGTGGGAGGGCGCGGTGACGCACGGGCAAGGGAAGACAGGGGAGGAAAAGATAGGCAAAGGAGGCAGACGAGAGAGGGAAGCGCAGGGGTGGCAGGAGACAGGAAACATAAGATGTAGGGGCATGAAGAAGTGGGAGGGAGGAGACAGGAAGCATTGGGAGACAAGGGATAGGCAAGAGGAAACAGGAGGCAGGGGCTGAGACTGGGGGGAAGCAAGCGATCCAGGGCGCACGACAGAGGGGGAGCCGAATATAACTGCAGTTAGAGCGAAGGGAACGCAGGGGGATAAAGAGAGAGAAAGAGAGAGAGAGAGAGAGAAAAAGAGAGAGAGAGAGAGAGAGAGGGTGGGATGGAGGGAGTGAGAGAGAGATAGATAGAGAGAGAGAGAGAGAGAAAGAGAAAGAGAGAGAGGGGGAGAGAGAGAGAGAGAGGAAGGGAGAGAGAGAGATATATATATATAGAGAGAGAGAGAGAGAGAGAGGGATGGAGGGAGAGAGAGAGGAGGAGGGAGGGGCAGCCGGATATGACAGCAGGCAGAAGGAAGCGAGGGCAGGAGGATGAATGGAGAGCGAGGGGGAAATTGCAAGCATCAGCGGACAGCAGAGATGCGATGTTACTGCGTAGGTCGGACAGTTCAGTAGGAAAAACAGCAGCAGTACACAAAGCTGAGCGAAATCTACTCGCAGTATTCAACGTGCCTACGCCGCCCGTGCGTGCGCGCGTGCATACGTGTGCGTGCGTGCGTACGTGCGTTCGTGCGTGCGTGCGTGCGGCGTGCGTGCGTGCGAGCGTGCGTGAGTGCGTGTGGACGCGTGTGGGTGTGTGAGCGTGCGTGCGAGCGCGTGTGCGCCTGGACGCGTGTGGGTGTGCGTGCGTGCGTTCGTGCGTGCATACGTGCGTCTGGACGCGTGTGAGTGTGCGTGCGTGCGTGCTTGTGTGAGTGCGTGCCTGCGCGTGGACGCGTGTGAATGTGTGAGCGTGCGTGTGTGCGTGCGTGCATGTGGACGCGTGTGGGTGTGCGTGCGTGCGTGCCTGCGCGTGGACGCGTGTGAGTGTGTGAGCGTGCGTGCGTGGGTGCGTGCGCGTGGACGCGTGTGGGTGTGCGTGCGTGCGTGCGTGCGTGCGTGCGCGTGGACGCGTGTGGGTGTGCGTGCGTGCGTGCGTGCGTGCGTGCGTGCGTGCGTGCGCGTGGACGCGTGTGGGTGTGCGTGCGT
>NW_014579556.1:29746-30452 GCF_000485595.1 Priapulus caudatus
AAACACGCTAACAACATAAAGCAAAAGCTATTAAGAAGGAGAGCGTGACAACGGTGAATTCTGAAACCATGGTTGACAGTATTAGTCGAATTAAGAAACTTTTGCCTGTTGTATAATTTGACGATTCTTTGCGGTAGTATTGATCAGCTGTCCTACCTCTACTAATATAAAGAAACGCTGTGTCCTACGCTGCCCCTACGCTGAGATAGAGTGAGCGGGTAAAAAATTCTGGTATTTTTTGCCCGGAAAACCGACTCGAGATCCCTGTTTGCTGCGACCCTCTCTCGTTCTATGCCAGTATGTTTGCGTCCGGTCGGCCGCTGTGTTAGCGCCATGGTAGCGCTGACTCATTTACGTCAGTACTGACATCGTTTAATACATCCAGCGTGAGGTGGGCCACAGGTGAGGGGTCATCACGTATGGGCAATCAATAACAGACGTCATTCATTCCATTTGTCAATTATTGACGGAAACACGCGAGGTTTCGCGAAGCTATCCCAAAGCGAGACTGACTAGCTTGAAATATTAGGAAACCATGTGAGGATGTCTAACATATGATATACTCACCTGGAGAATCACTATCCACGCTTTTCGGACCAACTTCTGCGGGTGCATCATGCGTTGTATCATTCATTGTTTCCTAAGCCGTGGGAAAAAATGAAACACGGTACTGGAATTAAAGGTATTGTGTCGATATGATGGAAGG
>NW_014579557.1:0-17081 GCF_000485595.1 Priapulus caudatus
GCGGGAGCACCGGTCTTCACGATTCTAAATGCTCCGGACAGCTTTCTTGAATTTGTCAGCGTATCACTCAATTAATAGACAACGGTTAGTGCGTTAGGGTGTAGGAACATGCCGATCGCGCGGCATTTAGGAAAGTCGGAATGACCGCGTGCACGGACTGCCGCATATAGCCACCAGCGGAATTATTAAATAGCGGAGTCATTATGATACTCCTATTGCGATTGCCCTTACTGCCTTTAACCAGCGTAAATCTTCTACGATCGTATTTCCAACCGGTATGAATGTTGCTTTACTCTGGAATTCCATCTAGCCGCAAGTATGTAATGTTCTTTTGTTCAGACGTTTGCGCGGTGGATGAGGTATCTGAAGCGGACTCGACCGGAATGCGAGGAATAAACTGTGTGGTGCATGAGTTTCAAACATATCTTGCGTCCACCTAATTTATTGGACTAAGGTAGAGGGGGGGGGCGGGGGGGGGAACAACACACACACTGATGTGAGCCGATAAAGATAGTTCTCTAATTGATGGTCACCCTAAAGAGAGGAGATGCAACACTGCTGACGACGAAGAATACTATTTTGTGGTGAAGGCAATAATTATCTTGAAATGAGATAAATAAGATACCCCGACGTTTGACCTGCTACTCTGTACCGGCACTGCGTCCACGCTCGGACCGCGATGGCTGACTAGGCGGTCGCGCAGGCCCCCCAATCTGGATGGAATGGTCTGATGCGTTAACGAAGCATACTGGCGGACAATTGACTAACGAGCAAATGGAGACCGGAAGAAGCCGTTTGTTACTCTGGGTCACCTTCTCGCCGGACTTGATTGTCAAGAGACCGTGTTTTGTCTACATTATCCAGCCCACTGAGAATTACAGACTATGTATGTACAGCAGTTGACGGCATTGAAATCACTTATTTCTGGTGGCCTCAAGTAAATTCAGGCGTTTTGCTGAGACACGCCTCCCTCCCGGAATTTTCCGCGCCTCATTCTACAACCATCTGATGAGACTGTGGCAACAATTTGTGTCACACGTTTGAGAAGGCGGCGAAGACTGTCAATTTTGCAGGCGATATTTGAGAAATCAGATTCAGAGCCACGTGTGGCTGAGGAAGTGCGCGTCGGATTACGTTAGGAGGAAGCTGCTGAGAAGAAGGCAGCGCATTTACATTAGGCGCGTGCCCATATCAACGTGGCAAGACCAGTGGCGAGATGGTGAGGCCAAATTGGCGCGCAGCTTTCTCGGGCATAGCGGCAAAACTGTCAACAGAGTCGGATGAGGAGGAGTCGGATAAGCTGAAGCCGCACAGGACATACAGAGTAGGCACGGGAGTAAATCCGATTAATAGAGAGCTGTTACTGTTAGACCGATAGAGGCTTGTTAGTAGATGCGGAGTTAACTGGTCATTTTGGGAGGGGCAATCCGAATGTCAGCAAAGTGGTGCAGTCATGTAGAGAGAGTGGCAAAGGAGAAGTCATTTTGCTAAGTGTGTAAGGACAAAGTTAGGTCTGTGGTAAATTTAGTTAGTGAACGTCCTTAATGAGCCCTGTAATTCAGATTATTGCATTCCCGTGGGTGATCTGTTGTACAATCAATTAGCTTACGACACTGTTTGGTTGTGCTGGATTTAGTCAATGTTGGTGGATTATGTGCGACCGCGTACATCGTCGATGAGGAAACCTGGGAGGCAATTAAAATCTGGAAAGATGGTGCAAGCTATGGCTAGTAACGACAGTGAGGAACTGTTCCCCTATTGGCTCTGTAAACGCAATTGGGCCAGTAAAGGGAACGGTTTGACTAGTGTTACTTCAGCAGGTCTGCCGGACCGCGCGGGGGGCCGCGTGGTGCGGCCATTCGCACGGGCGAATGTCATCTGAAGCTGGTTCCCTGGTAATTAAAGGGAAAGGGTGACCGGTTGCTTGGTAGAGGATATCGGCCGACGACGTTAGTGATCTTGAAAATTGGTCATGAGATTCTGCAGGCATAAGCGGATGGTAGCAGTGATATCCAACGACTGTATCCGGTATGTGTTACCACCCGTGAACTGGTGGAAAATAGGACGCTGAAACCTAGCACTCCGCCTTATCCCCAAGTGACAAGTAATCTATCGACTGTGACCCCACCACCTGTACCCCGGCCAGTACCAGCACCTGTCCGAAGGCGAACGCCCATCTTTTAATTTCGAGGGATAAGGTAGATGGAAAGCTACATAGAATTATCTAGTCCTAACATACATTGAACCAGTTGATGATGCCTCACACCTTGGTAAATTCGCAGTCGCTAGCCGGTTCCCGAAGCTCGGCAGGTGACTAATAACGGCTGTGTCCTGGCTGATATGCGTAGAGTCAAGAGGCAAGTTATTCGTTGGCCGCATACGCCTACCCACTCGTGATAAACTGCGTCCAAAATAATGAAGGTCAAAAGTGTTGTCAGCAGATGAGATTTCAAGTGGGTTAATCACCATTGGAGTTGTCTCGCAGAGTGTCGTGAATCCACGCACATTCGCGCCACTCGGCGCTAGTTGACCATTCAGGCTGTATCGCTATAGAATAATTATTTGTTTGGTGTATGTTCCCGCCAGCGACAATCTCAACACGAGAAGTCAACATCGTTTAGCAGCATGCTCTTGGACGATATAATAGTCGCATGTACTAATAAAGAAACACAATGATTATGAAGCCTTACATCAGAACCTTTATGGAAACGGGTGGCAGGTTTCAGCGGACTAACACTGAATCCTGACAAATGTCAATTTGATATGGATCACTTGTATTCATGGAATACTACATCCGAGAAGGTATCTATACCTACTGAGGATACGGTAACATACTGTGATGGAAGCGCGAGAGGCCAGGGGCCCGAAAAAAGTTTTTTGCATCAGAGGTGGCGAAGCTTTTAGGTCTAGCGTGTTATAGTGGCAAGTTTATACTGGCAGTTCGCACCATTTCTAGGAGCCACTGTGGAAACTGACATCGTTAAAGATGTAGCTATTCAACTTTGTCGGGCCGAGGGCAAAAGTCATCATTCCAGGCCTTTGCAAGACCTTCTCACTAAAAGGCAATAACGTTGTGGCTTACTTTGATAAAAGATTGCGCCCCACTAAGGTGCATATGCTGATGCTAGTCCAGTTGGTCTAAGGTGCATGTGCTAGTACAGAACAGAATGGGAAGTTGTACCAGTAGTTTATGTTGAGTTCGTAGGTTTGGAAGCAGATCTGTGACGGTAGATATCACAGACAGCAGCGTGAAGCACTGTCTATTGGGCAATGCGATGAGAATTGTCACTGCGACAGCGTCATATATGTATTTGATGTCCAATTTATTTAGGACTGCACTGCATAAACCATTAGAGGCTATCTTACAGCCCGCCGTTCCGACGCGTAATGCGCGAATGAAAATGGGGTAAGTGCTACGTCTCCAACGCGTATATATTTCAATAGTAGTGTATGCTACCAGGACCAAAGAATATATATTAAGCAGATTCACTGTCACGCGCCTCTAAGCTGGTAAGGCCAGTGCACGCAGGGCATGTACACTGGTGGGCAGAGGAAATTGCGGATTTGTTGCCAGCAATGTGCGACAGCCAAGAGCGTTATACAACACGTAGGTAGAACAATGTCTGCAGCTGACGACGGAGCTAAATACGTATTACAGAAGCCAACTAAAGCAGTGGGTCGATTTGAGAATGCAAAGCTTTTGCACCAATAAGTGCAGAATTATGCGTCGATTGACAGTTGGTGCTAGCGAGTACTCGTTTGTATTACCACGTAAGTTACGACACACAGCGCTAACTTTGGCGACGACGAAAGGGCATTAGGGTGGTCGGACGAAGACAGATCTAAGAAGCAACGGTGGTGTGCATGCATGAATAGAGGCTGCCGAGAGTTTGTAGATCGTGTCCCATGGGTTGTCATAGTTAGTCGCGCATCCAGATCCAGCCGAACCGCTGACCACCAACAACCTGCTAAGGGAGGACCCTGGTCAGGATGTCGCTATCGACTGCTGGGACCTAATTGCCATCGGGACATTTAATACTTGCGTATGTGACTACTCTAGCGTTTTATGAACGTACGATATCTAAACTCTACCCTGGCTGTAAATGATAATCGAGCTAGTTTGGAGGAGATATTCAGTCGTCATGAGACTTCCTATTCCCTATCAAGTCAGATAACGGATCCACAGTTTTCGTTGCTTAAGAAGTTCCAGGAGTATGTGTGTTCAAAATAGGACACGGCCCTCTAGGTTACATGGCACAAATGGCGCAAGCACTGGCGAGTACAACGCCAGAATAAGTCGCTGGATGAAGAGATTCGTATGCGGCTCAGACGCCGACGGGTTAGACTGGAAAAGGGAAAGCTCAGGAGAAGTATGTGACGAAATACCCGTGGCGATTGACATCAATACAACTACAGGGAGAATTCAGCTGAAACTCTTGTTTAATCGTAAAAGTGAAGGGAAAGTTACGCCAGATTTCCAGGCAGACAGTGTATTGATGATGAGAGCTACGCGATCGGATGCTGAACAGAAAGGGAAAGCGACAAATCTAAGCTGACCGAAACGTCCGGCAACGCAGCAATACTCTGGCGTTGATGTTGTGTTAAAGTTGCTGGTCAGGGAAGAGAAAACCAATAGTTTTCAACAACATTCGAATCCGGTCTCCCCAACTGTCGTAAAAGCCAAATTTGGTAATAGTCTGTAGTGGTAGGCTCCGATGGTGCCTCAATTATTCTATGATACACTCATGTTGGAAATTCGTGTCGAACTGCCTAGTACTCCCATACAGGAGCGATAGGGTAAGGTACCGCGGCGTCACCCCATGCTAGACAATGATTGAAAACTGGAGAGCAAATAGTGAGTTTCTCAGACAGTGATGTGTCCAGAACTAGAGTTCCGCAAGGCTAATATCCGCTGCGATAGCGCAGAACAAGTGAGCGCTCACCTGTGCGCCATTAAGAACGAATACGCGCCCCCCATTTCGCACATTTCCATGGTTACTGTAAAAACGGGGTGTTATCGTCAATTCAGGAGTGTGTGGCGCTTGGACAAGACTTTTGGATTATGGGCACGTAGGGACGAGAATAACTCACCAATGGATCGTATTGGAATTGTTTTTGGTTGCGGGCGTTCGTCTTTTTGTACAAGAAAACCATTCTTGAAAAAAATTTTTGGTTTGTTTTTTTTTTTTTAAATTACATTACGCCAGTTGAATTTATTCATCGTAGCTAATCAGCTATACGAGCATAGATGGGCTGAACGAGTCTCCTCTTGGAGGGATGTTCGAGAGATTGCACATAAAGAGGGCAATTAGGCTTGCCCGGCAGCCGTCAGATATATGCGGGCTGCCGGGCATATAGCCACTCTGTTTAATAATAGGTACGGGAAACTATAGCAGTTCATGTTGGGTCGGCTGTAGTAGGGACACTATATATTCACACGCTTTGGCTGTTATATGTGATCATGAATTCAATGATTCTCGGACAATTCATGAATTCATTATGATTTGAGACCAGTGATCATGCAATGACTGATGTGATAAAATGAGGCATGTGTACGGGCGAAAATATTCCTCTCGGCGCAAAGTATTGCAGGTAACAAGTACCGGTAGTTGTTATATATAGGAGGAATACAACAGTAGCCTTCCACCAATTGTTAAACTTTTTCGTCTCTGGAGAGGGACTTTTTCTCATATTTGTATTGGTAATATTCATAACTAGACTGCACCAATTTGCATTAGGCATGCAAATGTGATGCGCTACGAGCGTCTAGAAATCATGAAAAGTAAGATTGGTCTATACAAAAGTGTAATTTTGCTATACAGTCAAGTGCAGTAGACATGGCCGGGCCACTGTTCAGAGTTCTCGTGTGAAACAGGATCNCGTAGGGCCCAGGGGGTCGGGGGGTTTCGAACGAACCCCCCCCCCCCGAGCCCCCCCAAGCCAAAAACAGGGGGGGTCCAGGAGTCGGACCCCCTTGCTCGCGCAGAAAACGCATCTGAAGGGGTCATAATTTAAAAATTTTTACCCAGACCCCCCCTTCGCGTGCTCGCACTTTGGGTTACGGTTGACCCGCCCCCCCCCCGGTACAAATCCTGTACACGCCCCTGCTGAGCAATTGCCAACATTGAAAAACGAACCCCCCCCCCCCAAATATAAAGCTGGCTACGGGCCTGGTTATGGCAGATAAATCAAACTCAAAGCCAAAAAAATACCTTTGGCCGTTTCGGTCCGTTCCAGTGTTTAACACAACCCAATGCCATTTCTTGTTAGTTCAGTAAGTGCCATGAGGTGGCGCTTTCATTCTCGGCGCGCTATTATCATCTCAGTAAAGTTGTGTTCGAATTTATTCTTTATTACAGCCAGCAAAGAGGCTACACTTTCTACTAGTCTACTCTAGATCACCAAATATGGCAGAAAGACCAGAAAGATTTAAATCTCCCAAACTCCGCAATAGCCAAGATTGGTGAAAGATGCGGTAGGATGCGTAATAATAATATTTACAATATATATGAATTATATATGACTGACTAGGGCCGAGAGGGTCTATATACACAGGCACTTGAAGCATATCAACTGTAAACACACGCGCGCCGCCATTGCGCGTACACTTACACATAAATATATAGATTATAGTGTATATATTTTATGTTTATAATATTTATGTCTATATATATTTATGTCTCTATAATTTTATGTGTAAGTGTACGCGCAATGGCGCGGCGTGTGTTTATCAGTTGATATGCTTCAAGTGCCTGTGTCTATATATGTCCCCGGGGTACTGCCGGAACGACCCTGGGTACGGTCCGGTATACGGAACGCTACCCTGCACTAATCTAATATGCCGGACCGTACCTCGGCCTACTCCAGCTAACGAGTCTAGGAGTTGCCTACGCCTACTCCCTAACCGAACCCGAACCTAATCCTATTCCTAGCTAACCCTAACCCTAACCTAATCCTAACCCTAACCATATCAAATAGTGACCAGGGTACGTTCCAGCAGTACCCTGGGGGACATAAGACCCTATGAGCATGACTAGGCCTATATTGCGCTCAAGCCAAGGCACAGCCACACACAGGCACTTGAAGCGTTTCAAACTGTAAACACACGCCGCCGCCATTGCGCGCACACTGACACAGTATAAATATATAGCAGGTGAGAAAGCGCGATCCCAAAAATTCGCTCGACGCTCGCCTGCATTTCTCACGATTTCAACACAAATACACATCCAACAGCTTCCATCTTTGTTTCTCTTCAAGAACAGTGTTCACGTTGTTAATAAAACATAATGTCTCTTTCATAACCGAGCTGTGTCACGCGAAATCACACAAAAAGACTGACGAAATTCTCGCGTTCCCTAGCACTGCGCCACGGATGGTAAAGAACTTTCGCCCATGGTAAAGGCTGCGAAAGTTCGTTAACATCCGGCTGCCAGTTCGCGCTTTCTCACCTGCTATTATATTTATTGTGTCAGTGTGCGCGCAATGGCGACGGCATGTGTTTACAGTTGAAACGCTTCAAGTGCCTGTGCAGCCACAGCGCACTTATTGGGAACGTCTCAATAAAAAAATAATGGTAAAATAAACACGAAAATTTAATGTACCAAAGTCTTAATGTTTCTCTACATGTATTTCGCCTATAATCACCTGTAAAATGCCGGTCAAATGCTCACTGCAACACACAAGTAGTAAGTACACACACGCACGCCCGCCCGCGCTTTCTGCGTTCACAAACAACAACATGAATAAGAGAGCTCTCTTATGAATGACATGAATAACAACACTCTTTATTCATGTGTGTTTGTGCACGCAGCACAGCGCGGGCTGGCGTTCGTGTGTATCTTGTGTGTGCAAGGTGAGCATTTGACGGCATTTTACAGGTGATTATGAGGCGAAATACTCTAGAAGAAACATTAAGACTGGAGTTTGGTACATTTCGTGTTTATTTACCATTATTTTTTTTTATTGAGCCGTTCCAAGTGCCTGTGGCTCAAGGGGTCGTTGTCGTATCAGGTACTACAGATATGTACCCGAGCCGAGGTACATATATGTATACACAAAATTGTACCAGACTTGTACTACAGAAGTGTACCCTAACCCTAACACTAACCCTAACCCTAACCTTAACCCTAACCCTAACTAAACATTACTCCATATCAAAATATAAACATAATAGTAATTAATACTAAACAATTAACCTAAAACTACCCTCGGTACATATCTTGTAGTACCTGAATAGTGATACGACAACGACCCCCATCCTGCATGACTATGACTATGAGTTGCGCATAGCAGGTTGCGAGGGAAACCTGGAATTTTGTGCATTAACTACTTATAGGAACATCAGACTTTGTTAACCTGTTAGTTTGACACGAATTCTTAAAGTGAAAAACTGAGTGCTTTAAGAACCAACCTTGTTTTGTTATAAATTGTAATGTCTATGCAGCCTGTCTCGATCGTTTCGGAGGTGGGCACTATGTCGAGTAATGTGTGTAATGTGTTGTCAGAATCCTGTTTCACACGAGAACTCTGAACAGTGGCCCCGGCCATGTCTACTGCCACTTGACTGTAATAGCAAAATTACACGATAAGACCAATCTTACTTTCATGATTTCTAGACGCTCGGTAGCGCATCACATTTTGCATGCCTAATGCAAATTGGTGCAGTCTAGTTATGAATATTACCAAATACAAATATGAGAAAAGTCCCTCTGCCAGAGACGAAACAAGTTTTAACAATTGGTGAAGGCTACTGTTGTATTCCTCCTATATAACAACTACCGGTACTTGTTACCTGCATACTTTGCGCCGAGAGGAATATTTCCGCCCGTACACATGCCTATTTTATCACATCAGTCATTGCCATGATCACTGGTCTCAAATCATAATGAATCCTGAATTGTCGAGAAATCATTGAATTCATGATCACATATAACAGCCAAAGCGTGGAAATATATAGTGTCCCTACTACAGCCGACCCAACATGAATCTGCTATAGTTTCCCGTACCTATTATTAAACAGAGTGCTATATGCCCCCAGCCCGCATATATCTGACCGCTGCCGGGGCACGGTCTTCGATTTCCTAAAATGCCCGGCAGTTTTAATTTTCAGCGTTATCTCAAGTAACAAAGGGTTGAGTGTTAGGGTTGGAACTGCCCGGCATTTAGGAAATCGAAGACCGTACCCGGCTGCCGGGCATATAGCCACAGCGATTATTAAAAGGCTAGTATTAATACCTATTTGCATTGCACCTTATGCTTTACCAGCTAAACTTCACATGTATTCAACGGTATGAATTTGTTTACTCTGAATTCCATTACCTAAGTTATGTAATGTTCTTTTGTTCATGGATCGTTTTGCCGGGTGGAGAGGTACTCCGGAATCGAGGAATAAACGTGGTGGTCATGAGTTTCACATATCTGCGTCCTCTAATTTATTGGACTAAGAGTGATGTGAGGTAAAGATATCTTCTCTAATTGATGTACTAAGAGAGATGCAACACTGGCGACGAGGAAAATACTATTTTGGTGAAGGAAATTATCTGAAATGGAGATAAACAAGATACCGAAGTTTGACTCCTACTTTGATCCGGCTACGTGCGGTCCACGCTGGACGCGATGGCTGACAGCGTTCGAACTATGCTGATGGGAATGGTCTGATCGTTAATGAAGATACGGACAATACTACGAAGCAAAGGAGACGAAGAGCGTTGTTACTTCACTCCGCCGGACTTGTTGTGCAGGACGTGTTTTCTACATTACCAGCCACTGGAGAAGTTACAGACTATGTTATGTACAGCAGTGACGGCATTGAATACTTATTTCGTGCCCCAAGTAAATTCAGCGTTTGCGAGACGAGACATTTCACCGGATCACTCAGAAAACCAGGTGAGACTGTGCAACAATTTTGTCACACGTTTGAGGAAGGCGGCGAAGGACTGTAATTTTGGCAGCGATATTGAGAATCAAATCAGAGACAGTGTGCTGAGCAAGTGCTCGTCGGGATTACGTTAGGAGGAAGCTGCTGGAAAAGGCCAGGCATTTACATTAGGCCGTGCCATACAAGTGGCAGACCAGTGCGAGATGGTGGAGGGCCAAATGGCGGCACTTTCTACGGCAAATAGCGGCAAAACTGTCAACAGAGTCGGTGAGAGGAGTGGAAACTGGAAGCCACAACAACAGAGAGCACGGAGTAAATCCGATAATAAGACTGTTACTGTTAGAGATAAGGCTTGTTATAGATGCGGATTAACTGGTCATTTGGAGCAATCCGAAATGTCCAGCAAATGGTCAGTCATGTAGAAAGTGTAAAGGGAAAGATCATTTTGCTAAAGTGTGTAGAACAAAGTCTAGTCTGTGGTAAATTTAGTTAGTGAAGTTCCTAATGACCCTGTAATTCAGATTATGCATTCACTGTGTCTGGTTGAAATCAAGTATGCCTTACGACATGTGTTGGTGTGTGATTTAGCAATGTTGGTGGATTCATGTGCGACAGTAACATCGTCGATGAGAGAAACCTGGGAGCGAATTAAAATCTGGAAAGATAAAGTGCAAGTCTATGGCTAGTAACACAGTGAGGAAACTGTTCCCTATGGCTTCTGATAAACCATTGCCAGTAAAGGAAGGTTTGACTGTGTTTATTCAGCAGGGGGAAATGTCACTGAAGCTGAGTTCCCTGGTAATTAAAGGGAAAGGGTACCGTTGCTTGGTAGAGATACGGCGACGCAAGTTAGGAGTCCTGAAAATTGGCATTGAGATTGCAGCAGTAAGCGATGTAGCCAGTGATATCCAACGACTGTATCCGGATGTGTTCCACGTGACGGTGTTGGAAAATAGAAAACTAGGCAGTTGAAGTAATTATCCACATTGATCACACTGTACCGCCAGTAAGCACAACCCTTGAGGCGAACCCCATTTAATTTGAGGGATAAGGTAGATGGAAAGATAAAAAATTACTAGATCTAGACATCATTGAACCAGTTGATGATCCCACACCTTGGGTAAATCCAGTCGTAGCCGTCCCGAAAGCGCAGGTGACATAAGGCTGTGTCTGGATATGCGTAGAGCAAATGAGGCAGTTATTCGTGGCCGATACCCCATAACCCACCGTGGATAAACTGCTCCAAAATATGAATGGGTCAAAAGTGTGCAGCAGATTTAGATTTAAAGTGGGGTTAATCACCAGTTGCTGAGCTTGTCTCGCAGGGCCTGCATAACTCAAACATAAACTTTCAACTTGTATGTTATCTGATGTTATGTAGCGATAAATTAGTGTTATTTCCAAAATTGGACAGCTACTTTCTGTATCTACCTGATATTTTTTGTTCTTGCACCATCTTTGATTTATGAATGGCGGAATGATTTATGATTGCGTATTTGAGCACCCAAAGATGTTTGGTAATTAAAAAAAAGAATGCAAGAGAGACACGTGCATGGTACGCATTGCATGACCTTGACGCGACCACACTATTTGGATGTGGCAGCACTGCCCCGCCATAGTTCCCTTCCTATACAAATATATAAGGGTAGGTGCGCGGTCATGTTGGCGCCCTGACGCCCAATTAAAGGAAATAACGTGGGGCCAACGTTAAGAATCTAAAAGAGGGTGGCATGAAAGCAGGTGGTGCACATTGCATATCGCGACCTCACTACTTCGATCTGGCGGCACTGCCCTGTTATAGGCCCCTTCCTTTACTAATGTACATGGATAGGGGCACAGACATATGTCACCGACGTGACATCGAAAGGAAATGACATAGGGCCGATACTAAGCATTTAAAAAGAAGGTGGCATGGAGGCACGTGGCGCGCATCGCATATATTGCGAGCTCACTACTTCACCCTGACGACACTGCCTTGATATAGATTCTTTCCTATACTAATGTATATGGAAAGCTAGTGGTGCGGACATTTCGGCGACGTCATACCTAAAGGAAATGACCTGAGGCAGACCTGAAGCAATTAAAAAGAAGTGTGGCAGGCAGGCAAGCGGGTGGTGAGCAATGCAAATCGGTATGACAGGACTGCCCCGCTACAGATACTACTAGTACTCCCTATACTCCCGATACTACTATACTACAGATACTACTAGTACTCTTTGCTGTACTCATTTAGCAACATGCATGACCTAACCCTAACCCAAGGAAAATGACAGTAGGGCCTACTAATGTTAAACATTTTAAAAGGAATGTGGTGCTGTTCAGTTGACATTACATCAGAAAACCTTGTACTAAATTCTAAAATTGTGCAAAGATTCACATTTTTGCTGTTGTCAAGACAGGAACTTTATTAGAAAACCATCAGGAACACAAATATGACATGTGAAAAGTTTAACATTTATACTGTGAACAATGCCGGTTGCACCCTGGTCCCATCATGTGTTACGTTTGGTAATAATCAGGGGTGATTAATGACAAATATTTGTCATGAATAATGAATCGTGAATAATGACAAATATTTGTCATTACTCACCCCTGGTGAATTGGCAGAATTGGTATACCAGAAAAATCTCCAGGAACTACATGTAGTACATGTAGTACACATGTGCAGTTTCACAATTCTACCCAACAGTCAAAAATCATATGCATATCCGCCTTAATAATGTAGTGAGGAAGATATGAGTAATAGAACATTCTTGATCAGCACTTGAACGTCCGCCATTTATCTTTAGCTAAGAATCCCCCCACCCCCAGTTGTCTCTATCCACCATTTCCTTATTGTCTGCCTCTACCCTTCGCCCATTGTCTGCTCCTACACTTCCCAATTATCTGCAGCTACCCTCCCACAGCTACAAATTTTCATCCCCGGCTCCTTGTCCTTTACACTCCTGTTCGATGATGTCTCTAAGCCTCAGCACCGACAGCAGCGACGAGCGCATGCGTGCGTACGCGGCTCCGACGTCCGGTTCAAGACCATCAAACGCCTGAACGATGTCGCCGGCGTCTGCCTGCAGGCCGACGACGTCGTGCTCGCCGCCGCCGCTGCCATCGAGGTCGGCAATGACGTCGGCAACGAGCGGCAGTAGCCGACAGACATCGCGCTGCTCACTGCGATGCACGTTGACGTGCGGGGCCACGCACGGCGAGCGCAGACGCTCGACGACGTCTGCGCTCCGAGCAATCGCTGCCTCCAGGTGGCAGCACAGCTCCTGCACATCGGCGACGCGCTGCTCCTGCAGGTCGACGCGCGTGAGGTCGGAGGTCGCGCGGTCAACGCGTCGCTTCTCGTTGTCGGCTGCGAGCATCCGCAGGCGCAGCCTGTTCGCGCTCAGGGCCTCGAGAATTGTGAGCAGTTCTGTTGTGGGATGGGTCGCGTCGTCTGTTCGCTTACAAGGGCTGCCGGAGCGTGTTTCTGGCGCAGGGAAACCCAGGTCCTGAGCAATGGCTATCACTTTCGTTGCAGACTCATCGCTGAAGCTCCTCTGACTCCACAGTTTATTACCCTGGCAAGCCATTATTGTTTCACTTCGTTTCACAACACGGAGGTGTGTTATACAATCCGACTGTGTGAATAACGCCAGCTAAATATTTACTTGAGCATATATGCAGGGAACTCCTAATTTGTCTTCTTATTCTGCTCTGCTCTTCCTTTGAGCAACACAACAGTAGTGAAAGCACCTGAAATCACAACCCAACAATCAACAATAAAATGACATGCCTAGAGCCACTGACATCATCCTTTTATTGAACAGGTACCTGACAGAAGTTTGCTGACAGGAGTTTGTTGTGGTACTCTTTAGATGTTAGAGGTGGAACAATACGGGTAGCTGATAATATGATCTGTATCACAATAGACCCTTCACGATACATATTGCAATAAATACCTTCAAGAGAAACTACCCAGCAAACTATACACTCATCTGGGGGACTCTACTTATCGTGTGAATGCTTACAAATCAGTATCATGATGCACTTCGTAAGTTAAATGACTGCTATGGAATCGTAAATTGTTTTGTTTCTTTTGTTTTTTGATGAAACTACACCACCAAATGACATAGATTTCATTCAGCAGAGTATTCATACATGTATCGTCAAGATTTGTGTTGTGATGCATTGATATATCATCGAATCCGATCCCACCCCTAATACTATTTGAAAACGTGAGTGTTGGTCAATAGTCTCAATACCCACCATAAACATACTTACACAGAATTCCAAGAACTACTATCCCTGCACAGACTGGAATAGTAACGGCATAGACTGGAGGTAGGAAAAATTGGTGAATCTCATGCTCTGCATCCACAAATGGCTAGAAGCAATGAGAAAAACACAAGTATGAGCAATACATGCAATGGCCAATATAGCTACATGAATCTATAAAGATACAACGATGTGTACATGCGTGCATGCATGTGTGAGTGAGTGCAAACGAGCATGCATGGGTGGGTGGGTGCATACACCCATCTTGTGTGGATGCATGTGTTCATTTGCTCAACTGTCTTACGAAAATCGAATACATTTCATATCGTTCCAAGTATACTGGTAATGTAAGAGGCAATTTAGGATAACAGTTAATGGCATAATAAGATGCTTTCATTAAAGGGTTATATTGTTTTAGATACTCACCAGAATGATGACCCAGAATGTGTAGTAGAGGAAGATGCATCCAGCAATACCAACTAATCCTAAACCAACAAATCTGTCCACAACTGTCGCCTGCAATACAATAAATGACAGCAGGAGTGATTTAAATCTTCTCATTCTCACCTAAATATAATATATGTACATCTGAGAGGGTCTATGTCCCCCAGGGTACTGCCGGAACGTACCCTGGTACTAAATACTACTATCTAATATGCCGGACCGTACCTCGCCTACTCCACTAACGAGTGTAGGGAGTCGCCTACGCCTACTCCCTAACCCTAACCCAAACCCTAACCATATCAGCTAGATAGTTACCAGGGTACGTTCCGGTATACCGGACCGTACCCAGGGTACGTTCAGGCAGTACCCTGGGGGACATAGACCCTATGAGCTGTACTTATAGTGATCATACTACTTAATTCACTGCAAGATCATTTGGCGTATGGTGGCTCAGACATAATGAACAATTCCCACTTCAAATTTTGGCTACATATAGTGATGAACCACATGTCTACCACCCAACGTGGGTCACTTTGCAAACTAGGAAAATCCCTACATGGATCTCAGTGGACACTAAAATATCTAACTACATGGAGAAAATATAGTAGCTGTGCTGCAAGGATGTTGTAGTGTAGCAGTTGACCTGACTGCATAACAGACTTAATCTCCATTATTACATAAACACATACGTTAATTTCATAAAGTAGAGTACACAATCTATTATTCAAAATTCTGAAAACCAAAAAGCTCCGAAAACTGGAAGTTTTTTTGTGGCTTGACCAGACGCGACCCACGCTCAACCCATTGTTGAGTCAATTGTGTCTCAGTGCTCCTACCAGTCACACGTGCCTTTGTTGCTCGCTGATATTTTTTATTGTATTGTGATTTTATAACGTTGAGGACGGTGAAAATGTCAAAAAGGGCTTCAAATTCCCCTATGAGTAATAGTGAGAAGCAACTTGGGTTTTAGTACTGGCTAGTTGCAGGATATACGGTATGTATATATATCTGTACTGTACTACCAATACCATTCTGAAATCCGAAAAATTCCGAATTCCGAAACGTGTCTGGTCCCAATTTACCCAAAGGTTTTGGATAATAGATTGTGCACTGTATTAACAATATACGTAATATAAGTGTGTAAATAACGTGCGCAAATATGAAGAAAAATGCGAGGGCTGTAGCACACGGATTGTAAGTGAAATCGCGTGAAATACGCGAGCCAGGGCTCGAATTAAGCGACGAGAAGGGAAAGGCAATTTTTTTAGGGCATGTGAGAAATCGCCTTGAATTTTCTCTAAAATAGAAGGGCACAGAGGCAATTTTAAAAGGCACCAAGGCAACTCTCAAAATTTGAGAAGGGCACCAAGGCACTTTTGTAAAATAAAGGGAAACTCATAACAAATTAGTACATCAACATCGTCTTGCTTTTAATGTACAAAACAATATGCCCCCATGTAAGCTTACACCGTAACACCGACCCCTGTACCCCCCTCTGCTAATGGAAGTACAGTAACAAGAAATTTTACATGGCCGCTATCAGGAGCGAATATATATCCAATGCTGTTATTATTCTTTCCTGCGACTATCGGTTTTAAGCTCATCATTGCAACTACAGCACGCACGCGCACGTGTTATGTTGATTCGACTAAAAACGAAACTAGGGCAGTAGATTAAAGGGCACCGACGGCAATTACACAAAAGGGCAAGGCAGGCGACTGCCGTCGGTCGGGTTGGATTTTCAGGGGCAGTACGGCGATTGATAGGGGCACCGACGGCAATTGCCGTCGGTGCCGTCGATTAATTCGAGCCCTGACGCGAGCGTTGAAATGGTGAGAAACAGTCAAAACAAGGTGAGTACCCTCAAGTTAAAGGACGTTTTGTCCCGCCTTTCTGACAACAAATGACATATTTCTTGCTAGAAACTATTAGACAACACCCTGAGGCTGAAGAAGACCTCTGTTAATTTTTAAGAGTGTGCCCCCACATTTACGAAAGTTACGATATGGCGGTTTAAACGCCACTCTGACCGAGACTATGACTATGACTGCGTAGTAGGATAGGTACGTACTACGACTAAGTAATCGCGCGGAACACAGGCACTTGGAGCGTTTCAATAAAATATAATGCTAAATAAATACGAAATCTATTTACTACCAAAGTCTTAATGTTTCTCTACTCTCTTTCACCTATTATTGCCGACAATTTCCTGTAAATGCCGTCCAAATGCTCATCTGCAACACACGCTGGCTGCCGCACGCTAGCTGCTGCACACTGACACATAGTGTAGACTTTGGTAGTAAATAGATTTTGTATTTATTTAGCATTATATTTTATTGAAACGCTCCAAGTGTCTGTGCAGTGCAGCGCTGCCTGATGGTGGCAGTGTCCACGTCACCTTGATCACACAATTATTCCATATTCTCTCGAGATTTCTGCGTGCCAGAGCAGCTCACGGGTGAATTGAGTTGGGCAATAATGAAGGACAGGCGCGGCGGCAGTG
>NW_014579557.1:17091-27032 GCF_000485595.1 Priapulus caudatus
AGTAGCACATTTCGCGGTTTAGTAGGACCGCCCAGGGTACGTTCCGGCAGTACCCTAGCCCTAGGGGACATAGACCCTATGAGTATGAGCAGTCTACCATTAGCATTAGCCATTAGTCATTACCATTGCATTGGGCATTAGGTACCATTACATTAGATTTTGTTACCATTAGTTCGTACTTCTTGTTACGTTATTTGTTCGTAAGGATATTGCTAGAACGCACAGAAGGTATTTAACACTACTTTTACAAACTTTGAAACGCTAGTTCCTCATCTATCAAAGTATCACAAAAAACAAAAGTAAAAAACAGCAACAACCGTCTACCTGCTGCCATGAGCGCCACCTATCCGCATTTTTATGAAATAATGTGTGAGTTGGAGTGATTGTCCTGATATTATCAAGAGCTAATAATCATTAATAATAATTATAATAATAATAAATAAATAATAATTATTAGCTCTTGATATTATGATATGTCATCAGGGGTTAAAAAAATAATAATGACAAATCTAAATTTGTCACTATTACACCCTGATATCATAATATATACTATTGTGCATATATGATATTTTTAGTTTGAGTTCTCGGTGAAATGTTTATGTCTACTGAGCAAGAGAACTTATATAGTGAGAGACACCAAACGCTGTCAAAATAATTCACATAATAACTGTCAGGGTTTATTAGTTTAGTGTCAGGCATATCAGGAAACAAGTTCTCATACAATGTTTAACGGTGTTGCTGAAACTTCAAGAGAGTCGACCAGATATAAATAATAAAATAATCGCCATTCAAGAATTCTACAAGTGTGCTGGGTTTTGCTACAATATCTACTTTTCTATGATGTACATATTCAATATTACCTATGGTTGTTGTCAAACCATTCACTATATCGCTATACAAGATCCGACAGTATAATAAATAATAGGAGCAGAAACACAAACTTACTAGGCTGCAATATACTTGACTAGTGTGTGATTCAAGTAACATTAAACATCTGCTTGAAGCTGTACAAAAATAAATATTAAAACTTGCATTGAACATTTTACAGTAATCCCTTCCTATCGCATTTCTTGAAATAATGGAATGTGTTTAGTCATGGTTACTATTTGTATGTCATTCTCCAATTGCAGCATAGGTTTTTTTATAACCCTGTCTAAATGGTTCCCTCTCCCACTTTCAAAAATGTCCCCCAACCCTGCACCTAACACCATGGATCCTATTAGGTATTAAATAAAAAATACACGAATGGCATATTTTATACATGAGGTATATGAATTAATAGAGATCTTCATACATGAAGTACGTGACTTGATCTCTGTTCATATACTACTGAGTAAATATTGTACTCTCCATTCATGGTTTCAATATATGTGGCGCTTTCCAGGCATGTGACCCGCGCAACGATATGCAACGGATTACTGTACTAAATATATCAAGGACAGTACAGAGACTTTCACGAATTATATACATGATTCTACACACAGTTTATCTGCAATGCAATGCGAATTGAGTGCAAACAAGCTAAGGTTCACCATTAATCTCATTGCATGCTATTCCTGTCCATGTAGCGGCGAGACGAGTGCAGTGCCTAATGTTGTGTGTGAAGTTCTAGTCACGATGGCACCTGTGGCTAGAAAAGCCATCACGCTGCGCGGTCAATGGCACAGTCAGTGGAACACAGCTGAGCGAACTTCGGCTTGTAGGCATTTCTCCAACTTCCTCCCAGCAGTTACGCTTTGGGTCATAGCGTTCGATGGAGCTGTGGTACCTGCCCATATATACAAGCAAGTAGATGCTAGCAATATTGTAGAGAAGAATGACGACTGATATCCTCTAAACCTGCACGATGTCAGGGCATTAAACGCTTCTACAAATGAAAGTGTCAATGACACTGTAGCTCACCACAAATAACGTTTTTATAATATTCAGATTTATGCACTGCCTAAAAGCGGAACTCCCGATGTGTAACGTGTAAGATTGAGAGGATACGCTTATTCCACGTAGCTGCTATGTACCACGTGACAATGGTGTTTCCCTGCCCATAACACAACTTTTGTCCAAGGTAAATTGGTTGCATGGAAGTGTTTACTTCGTATGAGTTTTTCTAGGCGGTGGCACACGGTTGCCATCTGTATATCGCAATAATAATTTATAAACCAAAATGAATCACAATTTGTGACAGTAGATGGCGCTATACCCGCTTTGTAGCGATGGCGTTCGAAATAAATAGGTTATGCTGCGTTCCGACAGGTTTTGTAAAACTTTACTCTACGAACATTTTATCGGCACGGTGGAGAGGAAATACCAATTTTGCATTAAAGATATTGTCAATGAATCTTGTTAAACGAACCAGACGAGTGTGACACACAGACTGTTTGTTATCTGCGTTTTTGCATAAATTGCAAAACCTACTTAAGTTGCATAATTTTTTTTAAATATCAAAACCCCTAGCCCTTATTCATCTACACAGAAATAGACAAAATGCCATTGAACCTGAACTGATTAATGCAATTCCATTTTTGCCAAAAAATTGCGTGGCTCGAAAGTACGCGTGACTCGTGCTCCAAAATAGGACGTTCCATATGGAGCATACAGTAACAACTATACCCAATTTCAAACATGTGGGTAAACAGTTCCTGAGTTATCGTTGACCGAAGCGAAATGTTGGACGGACGGACGGACGACGAACGACGACCATGAGCAATAGCTCAGCTTGACGATGTCAAGGTGAGCTAAAAATTCAAATACTTCTCTCTACACCACGTGCCTTATCTCTCTATCACTAATCCCACTCACCTATCCCAGCCTTCTTCACCTCCACACACATAGATCATGCCATTGATGACTGCAGCACCAGGTCGGTAGCGTTTCTCCTCCATAGCAGCCACAGACGTCCACTTGTTTGTCAGTGGATCATAGGCTTCTGCTTTGTTAGTATTTTCAGTGGATGCATGCACCCACCTACGGAAGATATCATTCGCCATCATTTCAAACTAGTGCATAGTGGCACTATAAATCAAAGATAAAAACCGTTTTAAAATCCATGGTCTTAAACTAGGCTTGAGCCATTGTATCCTATCACATCTATAAATGTACTTACAAGTAGTACAGTGTTAATTACTTGACATGTCTGAAAACGTTTGCCTAGTAACAGGGGGATTGGCCACATGGCAGTGAAGTTGGCAGTTTACTGACCGGTACACAGTTGGCTTTTGACATGTGTAATCTCTACTGTTCTCTGGCAGTGTAGAATTTCATTAAAATTTTAAATTTTGCGATTGTCAATTAAACTAGAAACGATCAGTTGTCGCCAACTACATGTATCCCCCGTGATCTAGTATGAATAGAATATCTCTGTAAGGACGTAGAAGGCAGGAAGTTAAATAAGTCACAAAGACAAAGGTGTGTTAGACAACTGGTGTCCGCAGATTGCAAGTATATGGAATCTGGTTACCTAGGAGCGAAGAGGAAATGTAAGTCGCCGGTGAAGGTCAAACTAAGGTCAAGGGCAGTGGTGGTTTTGGTATGAGACAACTTCTCCCCAAGATTGTGTAGCATACCAAGTTGGTCGCGCTAGGTCAATTAGGGCGAGTTAGAAGCGGAAGAGAAATAAGATCAAGGTCAAGGTAAAGGTGAAATTAAGGTCGAAGTGTGACCTGGTGGGCAGGTTTTACCCGATCTCGGATCATCTTCAAATTTGGCATGAAGGTGCGTTATGGTAAAGCGAAGATGCCAAATCGTTTTGGTGTGGGCGGAGCTCATCGTTGCCATGGTACAACATTTTTGTGGAATAATGTAACCCTGTAACTTGTGCTGTTTTTACCCGATTGTCATGGAATTTGGCAGTCAGGCGATATAACATGTCCTATATATAGTATATATATGTATATATATATGTATATATATATATATATATATTTGTGCAATCTAAATTTAATAAATTTAAATACCAAATTTTATACAAATATAAATTGCATGACAATCGGGTAAAAGTGCAGAAGTTACAGGTTCTAGAATTTTCGACAAAATGTTGTTACCATGGCAAACGATGACTCCGCCCACACCAAAAACGATTAGTGTCCTTCGCTTACGATAATGCACCTTCATTCGAAACTTGAAGATGATTCGAGAAGAACTGCAGCCGGTAGAGCGTTCACAAGGAAATCTCTACGGCGGCGGCGGCGCGACGATGCCAAACCCATAGTATCCCCACGAACTTCGTTCGGGGGATACAATAATTACCTGCCAACTGGATCATGTGCCAGTGGTAGACCTGCAAGACACTGCCGAGTGACAAGGCAGTCTCAACATGACGTGTGGCTTACCGATGACGTAGATCATGCTGTTGACAGCACAGGCGGCCGACCCAGACCGGGGGATGAGCATGGGTGACATCACGGCCCACAAATTTTTCCACGGATCATAACACTGCACTAAGTCTATGCCATCACCATCCTCAAGCACAGCGCCACCTACAAAAATACATCCTAATTAAAATATTTGCACATGTAAATGTGTGTTTGTAAATTTACATACAACTTTATTCTGACTGTGACTCTTTGCATCAAACACCTGCTCGATCCTATTTTATGCACTCCTTATCTTCCCAAACCACGCATCACATAGAATTTCACATCTAACACTCTAGGGGTTTGATTCCTATTATATAAAAAATAGCCCCTGAGTGAGCATATTGTTCAGATGCAAACAAAAGTGGCACAATTCCTTGAAATCTAAATTACCTAGTCTGGGGGAAAATAAATATTAAAATAACTGGAATTTGAGTAGTAGTAAGGTTGCCTATCAGCACAAACACTGATCAGCCATATTTAGATTTTGTGCGTTGTTTGCTACGAGTGCCCACAGGAAACAGCCTGCCTGTGATGTAGAGACGTCCAAAGAGAGCTGCAACAGCCGGGCTTGTGACAGCCAGAGTCATTGGTGCCATAAAGTCCCAGCTGTTTGTACTAGCATTGTAACGTTCCATCGAGTCCAGTCTCTGCTGTCCTTCCCACCCCCCTACAGCATAGATGTAGCCATCAAGTACTGCCAAACCTGCAAGCAATCATAGAACATAGGCCTAACTAACTAAATTGAGAAATGTTGGCTGTGTATAGTAGGTGTGCTTTAACAACTTAACAAGTAAAGCAAAGTTCACAATGTTTTCTAGAGATATGTTTACCCAGTTCCGAACGAGGTGTGTGCATCGAAGCCATTTCTTGCCATGTGTCGAAATTCGGATCATATCGCCACATGCTACCACTAGCAGACCCATCAGGAAACTCTCCTCCACACATGTAAATTAAGTTGTTGCCTGCAGAATCCAGAGAGACATGATACAAGATTGCGTGGCACAGCTTTGCTGTTGATCCTAAGCGCTGCGCGCGAATGAGACGCGCAGTTCCGCGGGATACGCGCACGCGACAGCGGGGATGTTCAAGTATGAAGCGCTGCCCGCAGTGGAGACGTGCGCCAAATTCGAGGCCCGGCGCACGTCTCCACAGCGGTCAGCGGATGGTCTGTAGTTTTAGAAAATGACAATGATTATATATGGACGATATTCTAGGAATTGGCGATTATAAAACAGTAACAAAAATCGCTCAGTCATGCTCCAGATTAGCTGAATCAAAAAGATTAGAATTTAATATGAACAAAACAAATACAATGGTTATAAAATTCACCAACAAAGAAAGGATAGAGAAGGAGATATTAATAGGCAAATAAGTAATCAAAAAATGCACCAAATATTCATACCTAGGAGATTTAATTAATGATATAGGAGGTTATAACGATATGATAAGAGTCCGAACTGAAAAATGTAGGTTCATGATGAGGGAAATATTATCATGGGCAGAAGAGCAAAATTATGGAAATCATACTATAGAAGCAATTAAGAGGGAAATTATACGAATGCACAGTTTTACCTTCCTTCCTAAATAACAGTGAAACATGGACTTAATGGAAGAAGTAAAAATGTTGGAGGATTTCGAAAATGGGTGCCTGCGCAAAATAATAATCACGCAGAAAACGCAGAAAATGCATCGCATCGGCCCAAACTCCATGACAGATGGCGCTCTCGCTCATGGGCTCAATCTACGAGTATCCTGAGTGTACGAAGGTGCCCTGCATGCAGTTTGGCATCGGCCTAGACTGGTACCCGGTCGACAGTTCCACACGCTACACTAACAGCATCAGTGTAGCGAAGGATACTTGCCGGAGTGAAGGTGGCGAACGGGTACCAGTCTAGCATCGGCCGGACATTTCATTATTTACGAAAAGTAAACACAGTCAGTATAGGAACTGGTCACGTCGGTGACACCCCATTCATGCCCATCAACGAAGAAGGCGGGGCTTATTCTGATTACGGAGATGCGAAAATGCAACAAGTACGTGGTGCAGTGCGCTAAACGGCGTGTTATTTTCGTTTTTGTGCCAAACTCTATCGTAGGAAACCGTTCTAGCCTAGCAGAATGCCCTCGTTCCCAAGATCGGCGATTTGGTACTGTGATGGGTCCCCACCTATAAAAATTTCAAAGGGAGGTGCGGCGTAGGCTGTGATTGGAGGACACAAAGTGTCAATCCTCGGCTCGCCTCGGCATCATGGCCGCATCCCGTCAAGGTAACACATTCATCTGCATGTCTCGAACACCCAATTCAATGAAGCACATTTGCTATGCACATGAATACCAGCAACCACATTAACTCCAAGCATACAATCAGATCCAACTTTTTTTTTAATATGTGAGACTGCGATTAATGAGATCTGAAGAAATTCCAGTTGCCACCAATTGAACATGTTTTACTTTTGGGAGACAAAGAATGTCTTGATCCAGCTACTATGATATATATGCCAAGGTTTGTGATTAACTAGGTCTTATTAATAACGATTTGTAGTTAACGTATCGAGTTCGATGGATTTGCAATTGATCGATTCTCTGTGGTGAAATTTTGACATGCACTCACAATAAAACAATTTTTGATGATTGAGTCGTATTATTTCCATCCATGCACCCAACATGTGCTAGGGTCACCGTTAGGACAAGGTTGTATCATAACTTATATTATTCTAACAGCGCATTATAACAATTTACATATAACTACATACAGATGTGCTTTTTCTTCTATAACAGCACATTAGTAAAAAAAACAGCACAGAAATGAAATATAATCTGTGCAAAGCACTTACCAGTTACTACTAATCCATGTTTGCTCACGGCAAATGGCAGACATGCCAGTGTTTTCCACTTGAAGCTTACCGGATCATAGCTCTCCACACTTCTAAGAACGACTTTATCATCCTCACCTCCGACTAGAATTATTACCTCTTGAATACCTTTAATAACAAAACAAAAATTACACAAACACTATACACAGCCCTATATGTGTAGGTTTGTCTTTTATAACACACATCAAATCAGGACTGATATAATCAGGAGTGCATGAGTAGACATCTCATTAGATTCTCTAGAGATTCATACATTTCTGCTATAATATAGTCAGGAGTGAATAAAAATAGATTATATTATTATTATATAATATTGCTCATTCAAATGTACAGTACAATGAGCATGTATGTTATTATCATATATGTTACACTATACTAACAGTAACACATGTGCATGTAGACCTCTATACCTGCTGCTTTCCTAGGTTGCGTTCTGCTGGTCCTCAGTTCTACTCGCCTATCTGGAAGCAAGTGATACTTTGTGGCCTGCTCAACCAGTTCCTGACATTCTACAGACTGCCGTATGACTTCCTGTGTCCTGACACAATCATACAAGTAGTAGGGGCTGCACAGCGGCAATCGTACGTGTTTGAGAACCTCTTGAAAATCGGACTCTCGGTCCTGTACATTGTGAGTATACCACCGCATCGCGGCCTCAAACACCTGTTCTTCGCTGTCGACCCAGATATCATCATCCAAGATAAACTCTATCAGCTTCGACTGCGACAATCCGAGAAACTCCTCACGCATCGACACCTTCTGGAAGTGCTGCAAGACATAGGCCTTTGCCATCTGCTGCAGATTGGGGCAGGCGTGAGTCTCTGCGAAGCAATGGATGCCAATGCAGTTGGCCTCGTCCATGTTTCGCTCCATGAAGCTGCAGCATGCGTCGCGCACCGGGAGAACCTGCAGCAGGTTTGCCGCTGAAAGCAGTGACTGGACGTTTGTTCGCGCGATGAGGATCTCAGACGTGTACGCGTAGCCGATGAGAAGCTCGATCATGGCCGCCTCGACGCCATTTATGCTCACCCTGTCCTGCCGACTCTCTGCGAGTTCACCCGAGAACATGGCGTGAAAATATGCGCTGACTGATGCCAGCAGTATCCTGAAATGACATTGGCATACATCACTGATTGTTAATCCACAAATGATTATTGTTTCCATGAAAGATCTGATCAAGTGTAGCTAAAACCATTCATGTATGTGCACAATTACGAGCTTCATTTGCAAGAATGGCACAATTTGATATCAAAATTCAATACGGTAGTGCTATCTAAATTGCAAATCATCACCTATGGCATGGAAAATCCTGTCCATCAACACAAAGTGTTACATCACAGAAAGATTCGCTCTGTCGGAGATTGTTGAGCCCACTAAGGACCTGCAAAGAACAAGTTGAGATAGAATGAAACAATATCATGTAGCCACAGACACTTGGGACAGAGTTAGTAAAAGCTCAATGGTTTTAGATGCTCTCTGGTGTAATCTGAGCCTTATTTTGGAGCATTTTTCATTTTTTGCACAAAGTTTATGACCTATATTTCAAAATAAATTGGGTTGAGTCAAGAGTCATGAGTCATTTTTCATTGTTCAATTTGTATACTAGTGTGAATGTAACCTGTCAAATGTTATAAAGCAATGTGCGAAAAATGCAAATAAATATACTATAAGGTGAAACTATATTTCGCTATATTTTATTCGGATTGAGCACCGTTACTGAGTAGAAAATCAAATATCGTTATAAAGGCTTTAAATTCTCAGTTTCCTTTTCCTAATTGCTGCCCAGGCATCTGCTGCCTCATGGAAGGGGAAGTACTGAGCTGATGGGCCTTCCACAGACACCATCATTCATAAGGGCATTTAGTGTGTTCTGATTCAGTCTTATTAGAAGTCTAGTTAGAAGGAATCTGATGAAATAGGCTGGTTATTGTGAGCTGTTTTTTATTCATAAAGGATTGCGAAGCGCTACGATATAAGGCTCAGGACAAGTGAAAGTCTATGTCGGACAAGTTATTCGTTTGGCTAGTTGCCCGATTGGACAACTAAAAAATTTCTAGTTGTGTAATATTCCTAACATCCTTTGAGCCAGGGCGCTATCGCACAACATTCTCACATTATATTTTCAAAGGTCGCCGAAAAAAGCGCCTGCGAGGCACGCGTCTGTGGCTATGCACATTGACGCTGCGTACGTGCCTGCTGGCTGGGGACGGCATTGATTGAAGTACGGAGGGGAAGCGCACGCTTGTTTCAGTCGCGTGGTGCTAATCACTACTAAAATGTAGGGGGTGGGCACTGCTGGGCTATGAGAGAGCGACAGCAAAACTCTTTCCTGGAATTGAGGAAAGAGCTACAATCGGGAATGACACACGAGTGTGCCGGCACACAAAAATAAACGTGTGAATTTCATTACGATTTCCCATGGATTACCGTTCTATAATCTTACGGGTCTACGTAGGCACGCCCGCAGGTACACATGCACACACACAGGCACGCACGCACGCATGCATGTACGCACGCACGCAGGCATGTGAGCAGGCACGGACACACAGGCACGCACGCACGAATGCATGTACGCACGCACGCAGGCATGTGAGCAGGCACGGACACACAGGCACGTGCGCATGCATGCATGTACGCACGCACGCAGGCATGTGAGCAGGCACGGACACACAGGCACGTGCGCATGCATGCATGTACGCACGCACGCAGGCATGTG
>NW_014579557.1:27042-28460 GCF_000485595.1 Priapulus caudatus
GATAGACCCTCTCAGCCCTATAGTGTGCCTTTAAATATCGAGTATCGATCATCCACTCATCGTATGTAATAATGTATTGACAAGGTTGTGTGTATAGTATTGACTATTGTATCTAAGCATATACCTGCGCTGAATGTATTTCTTCTTTAAAAAGAAAACTCTCTTGTGACTCAGGATGGTCGTCATTATTGCAAGTGCAATGTTCACGAATGTCTAGTTTTTGCAATCTGACACGATTGCCTGGTCCATTTCGTCTCTGATTGGAAGCCATTGCGAGCTGAGATTGCGAGCACCTACTGTTCAGTGTTGACTATTATCATTTTTATAGGCTATTATCATATCATTCTGGTTTTTAGCAAAAAACACACATCGCAACGCCATTCTCGTTGTACCTCTCGTTGTCCTCTGTCCGGGTGTCCCCATCTAACGGCTATTATCATAAACACTGCACATTTTTGTTTGGCGGTTTGCATGAAATAATCACAAGGGTAGGCCCTACATAAAAAAATAAACTCTCTGGGGGTTATATTCAATAATATTGAAGCAACAGCCAACAGTGCTAATGAGTAATGGAGTAATGCTATGAATCATGATGTAATATTAGTGTAATACGTAATAATTTAAATAGGGGCAAAAAGCAAAAATGGCTGATATTTTTTCAACAATCTAGAAAAATATATAGGAAATCTACATTATAGAAAAATAATCTTGTCTACGCATAGATCATAGATGATAGATATCTATGCTAGAATTATTTACATAGTTTTATTTGGCGCCTTCTATTTTGGTCTTTCTTTTTTTGACGAATGAAGGAGAGGGACGGATTAGACTGACCGGTTAGTTTATTAAATATAGGTTTTTCTAATAAGAGCAGATATGGAGAACCTGTCTAGCAGCTGATGCGCTCACTGCGACCTATGCTGAGGCTTATGCTAGATTGGTACCGCGCCAATGACGCATCACCCCTGCAAATGCGCTCGTTTATCCTGAGCAAAACTGGACAAACTGTAGGGACCCGTCTAACATGTAAACGTGTGCGACCATAGCGCCCCTGTGCGATCTAAATTTAACTAGGGAAGTTCGCGCGAAAAGTAATTCATAGTGTTTTCATTTCCGGTTCGTTTGTACGTTTACCGTCGCCGTCGCCGTCTAGAAGAGGTAAATTAATATTGTATTGCTATACTAATGGCACATGCTAGTTTCTACTATTTCATGTACAATAGAATGTTAACAATATGTATATAATATATATTGAGCGATTGGGCTCAGCCTCAGTTCGACAGTTGATACCACAGGCACTTGAAGCATATCAACAGTAAACATACGCCGCCGCCATCGCGCGTACACTGACACATATATATTAAGCAGGTGCGAAAGCGTGCGCCAGGAATTCGCTCGACGCTCGCTTGTCTACACAC
>NW_014579557.1:28485-30447 GCF_000485595.1 Priapulus caudatus
GCGGCTAGTTGAGTATAGTTCTATCAGTTTTTGTGAAAGCAAGTTGATATACAGTGACACAACAGTGGAAGCGAAATAAACGGGTAGTTTCTGTGAATGTGCCAGGTTCATATTATTCTCAGTTTTTACTAACTGTGTCCCAAGTGTCTGTGATGTAACATGTGTCATGGAGTGGCGGCACAAGGCCCCCACCCCCAGTCAAAGCCTTTGCCCCCAAGTCAGCCCCTGTACAAAGGTTTTAAGGACACAGTTCACGGGAACAATGACAATATTAATTTTACTCCATATGCCCAAAATGTAGCCTTTCAATCTTTGGGTTTTAACCCTAGTCTATGTATTTTGAATTCTTATCGAGTGGCAGACCTCCCAACCCTTCCGATTTTGGCGGAAAATTACCGCTTTATTATTCCATTTCTGCCACTACGATTTTCCCCTTTATTTTTCCGCGAAACAGAAATTTCCGTGGATAGCTTTTATTTACAGAACTAGCGCACTACAGTAAAATTCAAAGTTTGGATATGGATCAGAAGTGCTCTACAAGCATGTTTATTTGAGGCTTGATTTTTCACCTCAAAAATGCTAAAAAAAGCTCAGCTTCTGGGGGCTTTGCCACCTGGATCCCGGTCCCCACCCATTAGTTCTTGTGCTATGTGCTCGAATTGGCGCTATGTGATCACAACATTTTGCCCCTCCCAACATTTTTTCTTGCCCTCAGCTTGCCCCCCCCCCACTTTTACAATCCTGGTGCTGCCACTGGTGTCATTGTAGCTGGTGTGACTTGTTGGGTTACATAATACAAATTATTACATTAAATTAGTGTATCTAAGATCACTAAGATTCTAAGTGATACTGTGTTAGTGTCAGTGTAGCTCTAGAACTATAGCCCTTGTTCGCCACAACTACAAGCCTGTGGCGAACAAGGGCGATAGCCTATAGTTCTAGAGTAGCTCTAGTAGGCCCTACTATATAGCCCGCGTACAGTTGCCGCAGGCGCGCAGGCGCGCAGGCGTACAGTTTGCGGCAACTGTACGCGGGCTATAGTACTAGAGCTAGTTCTAGAGCTACTGTCAGTGTTACTGACCGTTCATGTTGAGTGTTGTTAAAGGCATATACTAGGCCTAGCTCCAAGAAACGGTATTGCTAAGGTTACAATACCGTTTCAAACCTTGGCTGCAGCTAAACACGTANGAGAGAGAGGAGAGAGCCGGTTGTTTAGTTTTCAGGGCTCCGAAACCGGATCCGGTTGTTTAGACACTTCCTCTAAAATTTGGAAGTGTTAGAAGACTCGATCCGAACTGAAGCCCAAATCAGTCTCTGTAATCAGTTTATACCGAGTTATCAGTTATGACTTTAGGGCATGTTTATTATTGGAGATCAGCTGCATTACTATTATTCTTATACTAATACCCAGTAATACATTTATTTAAGAATATTTGTTTTGCTGTTCTAGTTCTACATTCATCTGCATCATGCATTTGATTTTGAAGTCATTTGTCACAATCGCATTATCCATAATTATAAACTTACTAACTACTACTATAGGGCCATACCAAGACTAGAGAAGTACTCCATGTGCGCTGGCACGTAGAGTATACCCAGTATACTCGATCGGGGTATACCCACTGTGTGTGTGATCAACTCAAGCAGGGGTAAAGGTACGTACATAAACTTATATAATTTTATTTTTTTGGTCGATGTACAAGTTTACAGCTATATATAAGATGTGTGTGTGTGTGCGTGCGTGCGTGCGTGCGTGCGTGCGTGCGTGCGTGCGTGCGTGCGTGCGTGCGTGCGTGCGTGCGTGCGTGCGTGCGTGTGAGAGAGAGAGAGAGCCTGAGAGGGAGTGTGTATGTGTGCGTGAGAGAGAGGGCGAGAGGGAGCCTGAGAGGGAGTGTGTATGTGTCTGAGAGTGAGAGGTGCGTGTGTGTGTGTGTGTGAGAGAGAGAGAGAGAGAGATAGAGA
>NW_014579558.1:3445-12188 GCF_000485595.1 Priapulus caudatus
TCTCTCTCTCTCTCTCTCTCTCTCTCTCGCTCTCGCTTCTCTTTTTCTCCCTGTCTCTTTCCCTCTTTCTCGCCCTCTCTTTCGCCGTCTCTATAGCTTTCTTTAGCTATATTTCTCTTTTTCGCTCTCACGCTCACCTACTCACTCGCCCTCTCCCTTCCACTCTCTCTGTGTGCAATATGTGTGTGTGGGGGGGGGGGGTGGTCGCCGCGCGCGCGCGCGGTGTGTGTGTGTATGTATGCTGTGTGTGTGTGTGTGTGTGTGTGTGATGTGTGTGTGTGTGTGTGTGGTGTGTGCTGTGTGTGTGTGTGTTGTGTGTGTGTGGTTGTGGTGTGTCGTGTGTTGTGTGTGTGTGTGTGTGTGGCTAGTGTGCGTGTGTGTGTGCCGTGCGTGTGTGCTGCGCGCGGCAGTTTGTTCGTGCCTTTCTGCGTTGTTACTCCTCTCTCCCTGCATTACTCTCTCACACGCCAGCACTCTGTCTCTTTCTTTTCAAGGGCGTTCTCTCTCTCACTACCTCACCATCACTCGATCTCCGTCCTCCCACATGCGCGCCATTGCTGTTATGTCCCCTCTTATTCTCGTTGGCAGTTTTCTCGTGATTAGAAAAGCGTTCAAACACGAGCCGCCTTATAATCCTCTCCTGTCTTTAAAACGACTCAGACGGGCTCCGCTCGCCCATGTGCCTGCGTAAGCTGCAACATGCGTTGACGTTCAGCGACGTCGAGAAGTCACAATCAGCAGTGTTGATCTACCGACAGGTGGCACGTCGTTCGGCCCGTCGTAGGACGGGCTATCAACACAGATTATCAGCTACCGAGAAAAAGATCATGTGTGTGTGTGTGTGTGTCGTGCTTGTGTGTGTGTGCTGTGTGTGTGTGTGTGCGTGCTGATGTGTGTGCTGTGTGTGTGTTGTGTGTGTGTGTGTCGTTGTGGTGTTTATGTGTGTGTGTGTTTATTTGCCCACCGGTTTTGTTTGTTCGAGTGGAGCGTAATAGACTGTTGGTGTGTACTGTTAAACGACGTACATGCGATATAAATGGTGCATGTGATATAGAAGGAGCAGGGGGAGAGAGAGCTTCTATCGCTGAACGAGAAGAGAGAGTAGAGAGAAGAGAGAGAGAGAGAGCCGTGAAAAGACGAGGAGGGGTGGGAGAGGAAGAGGGAGAGAATGGATCAAGCAGAGAAAGAATACGATATGTAAGCGAGAAAGTGAAATAGAAAGAATAGCAAGCGCGAGATAGGCGAGAAAGAAAATGAAAAGAGAGAGAATGAGAAAAAAGAAAGAGAGAGAGAGAGAGGAGAGAGGAGAGAGAGGATGAGAAAAGCGAGAGAGAAGAGCAGAGAGAGCAATAGAGCAAAGACTGAGAGCGACAAAGAGAAAGAGAGAGTGTGTGTGTGGGAGAGAGAGAGCAGAGAGAGAGAGAGAGAGAGAGAAGCAGCTAGAGCGAGCGAGAGTGCAGCGAGAGGGCGAGAGAGATAGAAAAAGGACTGTCAAGAGCACAACACGCCTTAATGCAGATTAATAAGCGAACAAGCGAAGAGAAGAATAAACATTACATAAGCAGCGCATCATTAATTCTGGCCTTCAATCTATAAGCTTGTCCGTAGACCATCGAGCAGCCGATCGACTAAACGAACCCCGCCAACATTACGTCATCGCCGCAGCGTGCACGATAGATGGCGCGGCAATGCGCGCCGAGGTATAGCAGGGCGTTCGTAATTGCTGCCTAATTCAATAACTACGGAAGATTTACGAAGGATCGACTAATGACGTTAAACATGCATGTTACACGCGTAGCGAATAGCACGACCAACTTCGCGATCTACCGTTTACAGCCACGCTCCCCTTCATCTCTTCTCTCTCTCTCTCTCTCGTCTCCCTCTCTTCTCTGCTCTCTCTCTCTCTCGCAGCTCGTCTGCTCTCTCTCTCTCTCTCTCTCTTCTCTCTCTTTCCTTTTCTCTCTCTCTCTTCTACTCTCTCTGCTCTCTCTGCTTCTCGCGTCTCGCTGCACTCTCTCTCGCTCTCTCCGCTCTCTCTCTCTGCTCTGCTCTGTGCTCTCTCTCTCATCTCTCTCTCTTCTCTCTCTCTCTCTCTCTCTGCTCTCTCTCTTCCTGTTTTTTCTCTCTCTCATTCGCTTGCTCGCTCTACTTCCTCTCTCTTCTCTCTCTCTCTCTCCTTGCTCTCTCTCATCCTCTCTCTCTCTCTCTCTCTCTCTCTCTCTTTCTCTACTCCCTCTCTCTCTCTCTCTCTCTCTCTCTCTTTCTCTCTCTCCTCTCTCTCTCTCTCTCTCCTCTCATCTTCCTCTCCTCCCTCTCTCTCTCTCTTCCTTTGTCAATCTCTCAATTTATCTTCTCTTTCTCTCTCCTCTTCTCTTCTCTCTCTCTCGTAGCTTTCTGTTCACTCTCTCTCTCTCTCTCTCTTCTCTCCTCTCTCTCTCTCTCTCTCTCTCTCTTCTTCTCTTTTCTCCTCTCTTCTCTTTAGTTTTCGTTCGAGCTCTCTCTCTACTCTCTATTCTCTCTCTTCTCTCTCTCTCTCTCTCTTTTAGTTTCGTTCTCTCGCTCTTTCTATGTCTACTCCTGTAACCGTAATCAGTGAAATTAAGCCTAAAACTGCACGCACTGCATCTACTACATACTAACTATACCCATAACCTATATATAACGTATTATACTAACCAATATTATAACTATATACATAATATATTACTAACTATGTATACTAACTGACATATAACTAAATTTTAGTATATAGAAGATCGCGTCGGTCATTTACTGCCTTACATTCAGTGCTCTAGCCATCTTTTTCAGAATTTATTGCTGCCGCCTATGTGATATTATAATAATAAATGTCACATTGTAAATTATGAACAGAGACCTAAAATTATGCGTCGCCGGGCAGCTGAGCAGATAATATAAGGTCGTATGGCCTGCATATGTGATATATTCCGGAGCTTCGCGTAGTATCATTCATGCAATTGAGTGTTTTGTATGAGTGATGCCATGATGATGATGATCGATGTTGTGATGATGATGATGCTTGATTGGATTGATGTTGTTGATTGATGGATGATTGTTGATGAATGATGTATGAGTTTTCGGCAGTGGCCGGTAAAATTTATTACTATGTGTGCCACGCGAGTTTCAATAATATATATATATATATATATATATATGCGCGTGGTGTGTTGTGTGTGCGTGTGTACGTGCAGTGCGTGCTGTGTGCGTCGCGTGCGCGTGTGTGTGTGTGGCTTCGCTGTGACGTGTGTGTGTTAGCTATGGTCGATGCCATTTATGAACTCAGCTAGCGGCAACAGCGGGCAATTATTTTACTACTTTCCGCCTCGTCAGCGTATTTTCGTTTTAATTTTTAGCCGCGCATATACATTTGTGTGAACCAAGACGCGAGAGTAAAGAGAGAGAGTGAGAGAGAGAGAAAGCAAGCAAATATTGATAGAGAGCACAAGAAAGAGGCTGAAGCAGAAACGACCGAGAATGAAACAAGAGCAGAGGAACGAGCGAGGTCACAAGGAGAGACAGAGATAGAGATAGATAGATAGAGAAAGAAAAAGATAGAGAGGAAATAAATAGAGATATATATAAAGAGAGATAGAGAGAGAGAGAGAGAGAGAGCGCGATGAAGAAAGGAATAAAGAGAAGAACAGAGCACAAGGAGAGACAAGAGAACTAGCGATAGAGAGAGTAGGAGAGGGAGCGAGAGAGAGAGTAGCGAGAGAGAGAGAGAGTGAGAAAGAGAGAGAGAGAGAAGGAGAGAGAGAAAACGCGATAGAGAGAAAGAGAGAGGGAGAAGGAGAGAGAAAGAAGGGGCGAAAGAAAGCGCGATAGCGAGAAAGCGCGATAGAGAGAGAGGGAGTGAGAGAGAGAGGGAGAGAGAAGGAGAGAGAAAAAGCGCGATAGAGAGAGAGAGAGTAAGAGAGAAAAGGAGAGAGAAATCGCGATAGAGAGAAAGAGAGAGAAAGAGAGAGAGAGAGAGAGAAAGAGAGAGAGAGAGAAAGAGAAAAGGGGCAAGAGAAATCGCGATAGAGAGACACAGAGAGAGAGAGAAAAAGAGAGAGAGAAGGAGAGAGAGAGAGAGAGAGAGAGAGAGAGACAGAAAAGGAGAAAGCGAGAGAAGGATAGAGGGAAGGCGATATGGGAGATTAAGTACACATGAAACGACCGAGCCATGAAACAGTCGATAACAAAATAGCGCTGGCTATAGCAGCTTACCGGAATCAATATAAAAACAGAACCTATATTTTTTCAGCCGTAAAAGGTTAGAAGAAATTGACGATTGACTACCACAAGTCGAAACTAGTCGTTCATTGCAAACTTTGTCTAGCATTTACTCAACAAATCAAATCCGTGCGGGGGAACCTAGTGCAGCTGTGCCCAGTAGAGGCTGTCCTGTAGAGACGTCTTCTTCATCCATATCCTTAAAAACAGAACCTACACCGTGTTTCACTAAATTCATGCATGTCAGCTATAATATCCGTCGTTTATCTCATAACTTATTATATCTATCTATATGTACCGTTATAAATAGATAAATGAACAAATAAATAAATATGAACTGTTGATCTTTGGACGAAAATCGAGATCGCCGATAGGAGGCGTTGTCATCATCATCATCATCATAACATTATCATCATCATCATCATCATCATCGTCATCGTCATCGTCATCGTCATCGTTATCATCATCATCGTCATCGTCATCATAGTCATTATCGTTATTATGATAATCATCGTCTTCGCTGTTGTCGTCATCTCATCATCATCAGCAGCAGCAGCAGCAGCAGCATCAGCATCATCAGCAGCAGCATCATCATCATCATCAGCAACAGCAGCAGCATCCTCCTCATTATCATCATTATCAGCAGCAGCAGCAGCAACAACAACAGCAGCAGCAGCAGCATCAGCAGCATCATCATCAGCAGCAGCAACAGCAGCAGGATCATCGTCGTTGATGATGATTATTACGGGGACTCAGCTGTTTATCTGACTGTTCAATTACATTATCAAGTGTCGAATGTGAGAGAGAGAGGAGGAGGAGGAAGAAGAGGAGGAGGAGGAGGAGGAGGAGGAGGACGACGCAGAGCATTGAAGAACAAGAGGAAGAGGAGTAGGAGGACGAGGCATGGGAGGAGGAGGAGGAGGAGGAGGGGAGGAGAGGAGGAAGAAGAGCGGAGAGGAGAAGGAAGAAGATGAGGAAGGAGAGGAGGAGATATGAGGAAGAGGAGGAGAGGAGAGAGGAGGAGGAAGGAGCGCAAGAGGAGAGGAGGAAGGAGGAGAGGGAGATGAGCGGGATGAGGAGGAGGAGGAGAAGGAGCGATCACAGAGGGAGGGAGCGGAGGAGGAGGAGGGAGATGAGCGGAGGAGGAGGAGGAGGAGAGAGGAGGAAGGGAGGAGAGGACGATTCGGTCACTATCATTAATTAATCACTTATAGCGATGATCACACCTGCTGCATTAACGCACACGTACACGCATTAGTCACGAATAGATGAAATGGGCGAAAGCGCAAATTCTTCGTAATTGGCTATTGTGCTTTGCTGGAGATTTCTCGTTGAAATTTTCATGCGCATAATTTAAGAGGCAGCGAAAGAGAGAGATGCGCGAGAGAAGCGATGAGCGTGAGAGCAGATAAGAAAAGAGGAGAGAAGGTGAGAGAGAGAGAGAGGAGAGAGAAGAGAAGAGAAGATGAGAAGAGAGATCAAACAGCGACGATGAGAGAGAGAAAGCGACAGAGAAAGACGGAGCAAATCGATAAAAGAGACAATGCGCAACGCTCCGCGCGCGCGCGCCGCCGGTGTGGTGTGTGTGTGTGGTGTTTGTGGTGTTCTGTTGTGTTGTGTGTGTTGTGGGGGGGGCGGTGTATGTAGTTTGTTGTTAGTGTGGGGATGTGTTTGTGGGGGGGCTTATGATGGTGTGTGTGTGGTGTGGGTGTGTGTGGTGTGTGTGTCGTGTGTTCTTTGGTGCTGTGGTTGTGCATGTGTGTTGGTGTCGCTGCGTCGGTGTTGGTGTTGTTGTGAGCTCTGGATGTGTGTTCTGTGTGTGTTTTGTTGTGTTTGTTGCTTGTGTGTGTGTGGCCTGTTGTGCTGTGTGTGTGTGTGAGTGTGTGTGTGGTATGCTATGTTGTGTGTTGTGTGTGTGTGTTGTGTGTTTAGTAGCAAGAGAAGAGGCAGAGAGAGATGAGATAGAGAGAAATAAATGAGAAAGTATCCGAGAAGCTGGGGAATGAAACTCATCAACTCTTGTTAATGTTTCTGTGATAACAGAAGCAATTAAGGCACACTAGAAAATTTAGCGACACATTACATCCAGATCTACTACGGCCGACTAGGTCAGGTTATTAATCGCTGTTGTTCCTATTTAGGCTATCTTACCTTCACACCATATAGTTAACAAACGCATACTGGATATTATGCAATGACAGCGTAATATCATACTACGGAAACTCAGAAAATCATCCACATTGAAACTAAAATTAAAAATTAATTCGCTATTCAAATTAAAAGACTCCGCGACCAACCAGGATCACGTATTACTTGTACACCCTCATCAGCTGACCAATCATACGCGATTGATTCACTCGCCATCTTCGAAGATCTTCGAGATTCGAATGAAATTTTTATAATAAAGCTGCCATACAGTCTTTATTATACAGATGTTATAAACATTGATATATATGTATATAAGGTTATTATATATATATAGTATTTTTATAGGTCTGTATATACCATCACCATGTGTCTACGCGCTCCATACCTCCCCCTACAAAGATATACGACCAACACAGTGCTGAGATACGGCGGCCCGTCCCCACTAGCAGCCACCGCTCTATGCCTTCAGTTATGACCGGTATTTTTTATCTTTTGCGTTCGCATAAAAACAAAACCAAATCGGCCAAATTACGCGTGCGTTGCGTTTGATTTGAAAACTGGCAGCTAAATCGCAATAATTTAGCTTGGCAGTTAGCCTATTTCTTGTCCCCCATTATATCACTGATACAGTTATAGTCTTGCTGTGTATATTATATATATGTGTTGCTTGTTTTGGCAGAATTCGCATACTGTTTACCAGCAAGTGGTCCTGTACCCTGGCGAGACGCGGATTCCTTACACTGCTACACACATTAGAACTGTCAATTTTGCCGATCGCAAGTACATATAGTATTATATAGTATATAGTAGTAGTCACGTAGTATTAAGTAGTAATCGGCGCGGTTAGCAGCCAGCAGCGAGCAGCAGTAGCAGCAGCAGCACCATATACTAGTAGCTAGCAGTAAGTAGTAGCCAGCAGCAGAATAGTATATATAGCAACAAGCAGCAGCCAGCAGCAGCAGCAGCAGCCACTGCATCAACCCAGCAGTAGTAGTATAGTATAGTAGTATTATAAGTAGGATAATAGTAGTAGTAGCGGCAGCTAGCATCAGCAGCAGCAGTAGCACCCAGCGCACAGTATAGTAGTAGTAGTAGCCATAGTAAGTAGTAGTAGTAGTTGTTTTAGTAGTAGAGTAGTATATTAGTAGTATACTAGAGTATCGTATATGGCTTCAAACATCACACCTCCACAGCCAAAACTACCAAAAGAGTTCGCCACAGCCATTTAAGGACATATCGGTCTCCGTCATCAAACTCATTACGACAGTTTAATCACCAGAAATGATGCGTAGCTTTTGAGCGCCGGCATGCACCTTGACATGCAGGCACCGTTGGCTAATTAATCCCCATCTTGTAAGTCGCTGCCAGTATGATAGAAGATGTGTGTGTGGGTGTCGTGGTGTATGTGCTGGTTGTCATGTGTGTGCGCCGGCGCGCGCGTGTGTGTGTGTGTGGGTTGTGCAGAGTGCTGTGGTTGTTGCGTCGGTGTGTGGCCGCGTGTGTGTGTGTGTGTGTGTGTGTGTGTGCTTGTGGCATGTGTTGTGTGGTCGTGTGTGTGTGTGTGTGTAGTGTTTGGTGTGTGCTTGTTGAGCGTGTGTAATCTGCCCTCAACCAGCACGTAAGCACCATCGCTGCTGCTATCTATCAGACGTGATAGTTGAGTAGTAATACGCAAGTGCGGATATCAAATGCTAGAAGCACTCAGGACTTCATAACATAGCACCACCGCGAGAGCACCAGACCTAACCAAGGCAGCGAATCCTCTGATAGCTGAATTTTTATTAATTAATTTAAATAATTAATGGAATAATTAATGATTAATTAATTTAATTAATTGATCCGATTTATGTGGCTGAGCGTGACAGTGGGGGAGATGATGGTGGCCCTTAACTGTTTGCGTTTTGCTAAGTCTACAGCCAGGCGCACCTAGCCGGCACAGGACTGAAACGGCATGTCCACAAACACACCAAACGCCACAAACACAAAACCAACACTCAAAGACACGCCGCCGTGAAAACATAACCTCGCCAACCCCTGCGGATACATAATCACATCTTAACTAGAGCACTCAGGAGAGCGCAGAACCTCCGCCAAGCGGCCTGAAATTCTCTCAATGTAAATTTTTTACTTAATGGATCCGGATCCACCAGCAAAATTAATCAATTTTAAGTTACCCTATTTTACCTATCCTGAAAATGTTTTAATTAATTAATTAATTAATAATTAATGGACCCGGACACCACCAATGTAATCAATCGAATTACCCCATTTACGGAACCTATCCTAAAATTTATAATTAAACATTAATCCTGGATACCGATCACCACTCAACAAATCTAATCATGCTAAGATGGTGAGACCC
>NW_014579558.1:12213-15166 GCF_000485595.1 Priapulus caudatus
GGAGGGGAGGGTGAGGGTAAGGGAGGGGTGAAGGAGAGGAAGAGAGATGACTCCCGGGCGGGGTGGAGGTGGAGGTGGAGGTGGAGGTGGAGGTGGAGGTGGAGGTGGAGGTGGAGGTGGAGGTGGAGGTGAGGGTGGAGGTGGAGGGGACACAGGGGTGGTGATATGAGGCATAGCGCCACATTGCCCGCCGAGTTAGCAATAGCGCGTTAGTATCTGCCTTTTGTTTGATTATAGGCGGGCAATCGGCTCGGATTGATGGCCAAAGAATGGATAATCGTGTCGTACGTTTTAGTCTGTATCTCCGGATTGCTTGCGTATACGAGGAAACGATTTCGCACGATGCTAGGCGAATGTACTGTGTACGATTTGAGCTTAAGTTGGATGAGTTACACGTAGTAAATCGTTGGTATTTTAAGGCTAGAAAATGACGAATTTCCCTTGTTTATTGATGTCACACTCCTTTCCTATTATCTACTCCTAATTATATGTATCAGATGTATGCTATATATGCTATATATGCTATATATGCTATGATATATGCATCAGATAGGGGTAATGAACGTCATCAACTTATTTAATTGTTCGTGATAATCAGAAGCAATTAAGGGCACATAGAAAATTTAGCTGACACATTACCCATGCAGATCTACGTAGGCGACTAGGTCAGGGTTATTAAGGGGTTGTCCTATTTAGGCTATCTTACCTTCACACCATATAGTTAACAACGCTTTGGATATTATGCAATGACAGCGTATTATATACTACGGAAACTCAGAAAGATCATCCCACATTTGAAACTAGAAATTAAAAATTAATTCGCTATTCGAAATTAAAAGAGCTTTCACGACCAACCAGATCACGTATTACTTGTGACACCTCATCAGCTGACCAATCATAACGCGGATTTCACTCGATCGTTCGAAGATCTTCGAAGATTCGAATGAATGTTTTATAATAAAGCTGCCGATACAGGTTTTATATACCATAGGTATATAAACATTGATATATATGTATATAAGGTTGCATTATATATATATAGGTATCTTTATAGGTCTGTCTATACCATGCTTCTATCCGCGCGCCCATTCCCTCCCGCTACAGAGATATACGACCAACACAGTGCTGAGATACGGCGGCGGTCGCCACTAGCGCCACCGCTTATTGCTTCAGGTATGACCGCGTATTTGTTTTAGCTTTTTTGCGTTCGATAAACAAACCAATCTGGCCAAATTACGGTGCGTTGAGTTTGATTTGAAAACTGGCAGGCTAAAGTCGAGAGATTTAGCTTGCAGGTTAGCCTATTTCTTTCCCCCATTATATCACTGGATACAGCTTATAGTCTGCTGTGTATATATATATATGTGTGCTGTGTTGCAAGAATTCGCTACTGTTTACCAGCAATGTGGGTCGTGTAGCCCTGTGGCGGGAGCGCGGAGGCCTACACTGTACACACGAGTAGAACTGTCAATTTTGCCGAGTGGAAGTACAGTAGTAGTAGTAGTAGTAGTAGTAGTAGTAGTAGTAGTAGTAGCAGCGGCAGCAGCAACGGCAGTAGTAGTAGTAGCAGCAGCAGCAGTAGCAGCAGCAGCAGCAGCAGTAGCAGCAGCAGCAGCAGTAGTAGTAGTAGTAGCAGTAGTAGTAGCAGCAGCAGCAGTAGTAGTACTAGTAGTAGCAGCAGCAGCAGCAGCAGCAGCAGTAGTAGTGGTAGTAGTAGTAGTAGTAGTAGTATAGTAGTAGTATACTAGTAGTATCGTATATGGCGTCAACATCACACCTCCACAGCCAAACTACCAAAAGAGTTCGCCACATGCATTTAAGGACATATCGGTCTCCGTCATCAAACTCATTACGACAGTTTAATCACCAGAAATGATGCGTAGCTTTTGAGCGCCGGCATGCACCTTGACATGCAGGCACCGTTGGCTAATTAATCCCCATCTTGTAAGTCGCTGCCAGTATGATAGAAGATGTGTGTGTGGGTGTCGTGGTGTATGTGCTGGTTGTCATGTGTGTGCGCCGGCGCGCGCGTGTGTGTGTGTGTGGGTTGTGCAGAGTGCTGTGGTTGTTGCGTCGGTGTGTGGCCGCGTGTGTGTGTGTGTGTGTGTGTGTGTGTGCTTGTGGCATGTGTTGTGTGGTCGTGTGTGTGTGTGTGTGTAGTGTTTGGTGTGTGCTTGTTGAGCGTGTGTAATCTGCCCTCAACCAGCACGTAAGCACCATCGCTGCTGCTATCTATCAGACGTGATAGTTGAGTAGTAATACGCAAGTGCGGATATCAAATGCTAGAAGCACTCAGGACTTCATAACATAGCACCACCGCGAGAGCACCAGACCTAACCAAGGCAGCGAATCCTCTGATAGCTGAATTTTTATTAATTAATTTAAATAATTAATGGAATAATTAATGATTAATTAATTTAATTAATTGATCCGATTTATGTGGCTGAGCGTGACAGTGGGGGAGATGATGGTGGCCCTTAACTGTTTGCGTTTTGCTAAGTCTACAGCCAGGCGCACCTAGCCGGCACAGGACTGAAACGGCATGTCCACAAACACACCAAACGCCACAAACACAAAACCAACACTCAAAGACACGCCGCCGTGAAAACATAACCTCGCCAACCCCTGCGGATACATAATCACATCTTAACTAGAGCACTCAGGAGAGCGCAGAACCTCCGCCAAGCGGCCTGAAATTCTCTCAATGTAAATTTTTTACTTAATGGATCCGGATCCACCAGCAAAATTAATCAATTTTAAGTTACCCTATTTTACCTATCCTGAAAATGTTTTAATTAATTAATTAATTAATAATTAATGGACCCGGACACCACCAATGTAATCAATCGAATTACCCCATTTACGGAACCTATCCTAAAATTTATAATTAAACATTAATCCTGGATACCGATCACCACTCAACAAATCTAATCATGCTAAGATGGTGAGACCC
>NW_014579558.1:23530-24034 GCF_000485595.1 Priapulus caudatus
TGATGTATGCATCAGATGTATGCTATATATGCTATGATATATGCATCAGATGTATGCTATATATGCTATGATATATGCATCAGATGTATGCTATATATGCTATGATATATGCATCAGATGTATGCTATATATGCTATGATATATGCATCAGATGTATGCTATATATGCTATGATATATGCATCAGATGTATGCTATATATGCTATGATATAATGCATCAGATGTATGCTATGATATCAGGAGTAGATAATAGGGAATACATGCTGTATGTGTTATAATATATGTATTAGATATAAACAGCCCGCTTGCTTCGCTGTTTGCTAGCGGTGAATATTTCATTGCGTGCGTGTATGCGTGCGTGCGTTTGTATGCGTTCGTGCGTGCGTGCGTGCGTGCGTGCGTATGTATACGTGCGTGCGTTTGTATGCGTTCGTGCGTGCGTGCGTGCGTGCGTGCGTATGTATACGTGCGTGCGTTTGTATGCGTTCGTGCGTGCGTGCGTGCG
>NW_014579558.1:28499-28802 GCF_000485595.1 Priapulus caudatus
TGAGTTCGCTCACATATAATTGTCATATATATATAATATATATATATGATAAACGACGGCTTGGCAGCGAAGCAATCAAAGACAAAACTTGGTGCGTTACGGATTACAGCCATGAGCCTCAGATGTGGAGGAGGCAATCTAGGATGAGAATCAACATCTAGACGGAAAGGTGATCCGCTTTAGGTGATCACGATTAGCCCCCGTGCATCATCAGTTACATACGATCTAATGAAAAATATTAGACTGTGCACTATTGCTTAGTCACCCTCACTCGCTCTCTCTCTCTCTCTCTCTCTCTCTCTC
>NW_014579558.1:32448-56458 GCF_000485595.1 Priapulus caudatus
CATCGCTTCATCGCTTCATCGCTTCATCGCTTCATCGTTTGTAAAATCGGCTGGTGTGCGGCGGCCTTAAGTCGCTCTATCTAATCTAACCAGAGAAATGTGTTCTGACCACCTAACGGGCATGGACTAGTATAATTATATAGTGGTTAATCCACTGCGCACAGCTCCTGTATTATGACATCACGCATAGAACAAAACTATCAGTGCGCATTGGTAGTTGTGAATGGCGGAGGCACCTATAGGTGTTCTCTTGTCACTATTTAGGGGGTATTTACTCGTGCGTGCGTGCGCTCGAGTGCGTGCGCGCGTTCGTGCGCGCGTACATGCGTTCGTGCGTACGTGCATTCGTGCGTGCGTACGTGCGTGCGTGCGTGCGTGCTTGCGTGCGGGCGTGCGTGCGTACGTACATGCGTGCATGCGTGCGTGCGTGTGTGCATGCGGGCGTGCGTGCGTACGTACATGCGTTCTTGCGTGCGTGCGTGCGTGCGTGCGTGCGTGCGGTAATCTGGGAGACTTTACCTGTGTCTCTGCGTACGTGCGTGCGTACATGTGTGTGTGTGTGTGTGTGTGTGTGTGTGTGTGTGTGCGTGTGTGTGTGCGTGCGTGCGTGCGTGCGTGTGTGCGTGCGTGCGTGTGTGTGTGCGTGCGTGTGTGTGCGTGCGTGTGTGTGTGTGTGCGTGCGTGCGTGCGTGCGTGCGTGCGTGCGTGCGTGCGTGCGGTACTCCGGGTGACCTTACCTGTGTCCGTGCGTGCGCTTTAGAATTAGAGAGAGAAATAAAGCTCACAGAGGTTGATGTGATTTATCCTATCCTCTCTATCCTCTCTCTAGATTACACAAGTACCACAACCCACCACTAATTGTGCCATGAGTCGACAGATCGTCACCTGTCCTTCAGCCGTATATAGTCGTATTAATTATCCGTATTATTAATTAATATCCGTCAGATAATTAGTTCTATAGTCGATATCATTAGCTCTGCTAGCGAGTGTAAGTTAATTGTATTTGATTAAGATCTTTTATTGGCTTAGACATGAGCTCTGGTAGTGTATAAGATATAGTCGGTGTGCGTGCGTGTGCGTGCGTGCGCGCGCGTGTGTGAGAGAGGAAAAGTAAGAGTGAGTGTGTGTGTGTGTATGTATGTGTGTGAGTGTGAGTGTGTGTGTGTGTGTGTTGTGATGTGGTGGTGCTGTGTGGGGTGTGAACGAGGAGAGAGACGAGAGGGAGAGAGTTGAGTTACGCCGTTGGCGTACACGCGCGCGCGCACACACGCACACGCACACACATCATCATCATCGTCATCATCATCTTTCAAATTTTACCATCTACATATATCTACATTTATGCATCTCCACATCTACATATCTCTCTCTCTCTCTCTCCATCCACAGGGCTTCACCATCGTCAGCGTCAGCGTCATCGTCATCGCCATGTGTCGGACCACCCTGATCGTGTTCTCGGCTCTCTTCGCCGTTTCCTTCACGCATGTGAACGTCAACTGCTCTGCCGACTGATGACGTCAGGTCGAGCTACGCAAGTAAGCAGAAGACGTCGGCACGCCGACTGCAGCGGTGACGTCAGTAGTTATGCTACTAGTGGTCGTCCGCCGACCACTTCTCTCACCCTCGAACTGCCCGAGCGCGCTGCAAATCGTGTAGAAGCGTCGAACGACCGACGTTGGTGGATGATGACTGATCGACGATGTTTATGACGACGACTCCTCAGTATGGCTGCAACTCCTCCTTTGCTTCTCGTCTTTCTCTCTCGTGCCTCGAATCATTTTTTCTGTTCGCGGCACAAGATCGCATCTGCGTGCTCTCACACTCTTCCATCAGGCTCATTCGCTCTATCGTCTCTGCATACTGCATCTTTCTCATTCCCCCTCTCTCTCAGTCAGGGCATCTTCCTCTCTTCTTTCTTTCTTCTTTCATCTCCCTCTCTCTCTCCTCTCTGGCGTGTCTTTTTTCTTCTATCTCTCTTTCTCTCGTCTCGCTCTCTCTCTCTCTCTCTTCCCTCGTTGTCTTTTTTATTTTCTTTCCTTCTCTCCTAATCTATCTAGCCTCGCTCGTCCGACGCTCTCTCCTCTTCTCCTCACAGGGTCTTCTAATCATTAATCGTAAGATGTAAAGAGCTTATACGGTTCGACGGTATTAGATCGCTTGAGAGAGATTTTTTTAGCATTACTGTAATGAGCAGACATGAGCTGGCGTTAACCCCCGACACATAATACACGGTAACTGGCCTACGAAAGGTACGGTGTATGTGTCCAGTGTGTGCTGGTGTGTGTGTGGTGTGTTGTGTGTGGTGTGTGTGGTGTGTGTGGTGTGTGTGTTGGTGTTGTGTGTATGTTGGTGTGTGGTGTGAGTGTGGTTCTGTCGCGTGCGTCGCCGTTGTGTGTGTGTGTGTGCGTTTTTGCTGTGCTGTGTGCGTCGGCTTGCTGCGCGTGTGCGTGTGTGCGTGTGGTGCGTGTTGTGCGTGTATGCGTGTGTGCGTGGCGTGGGTGCGTGTGTGCGGTTGCGTGTGTGCGTGTGTAGTGTGTGTGCGTGTGTGTGTTGTGTGTGTGTGTGTGTATCGTGCCTGTGCTTGCGTGCGTGTGTGCGTGCGTGTGGTTGTGGGTGTTTTTAATGCTGTGCGTGCGCGCGCGCGCGTGCTTGTGTGTGTGTGTGGTGTGTGTGTGGTGGTGTGTGTGTGTGTGATGTGTATGTAATTGTTGTGTGTTTGAAGAGCACTGGAAGTTCTCCCGTCAGCCGGAGAGAATGTGGGTCATGAAGGTAATCGCTCTCCTCACGCCGCTAATACCTTAGTTTGTTATCTCGATGTGTCGCTTTTAATATACATCATATATGCACATCAAACATACCTGCTATACTAGGGAGAGAGAGAGAGAGAGCTAGAGAGGGGGGAAGAGAGCGAGAGGGAGAGAGAGCGAGAAGAAAAGAGAGAGAGAGGGGAGAAAGAGAGAGAGAGAGAGAGGGAGAGAAAGAGAGAGAAAGAGAGAGAGGAGCAGAGAGAGAGATAGGGGGGAAAGAGCGAGAGGAAGAGAGCGAGAAGAAAGAGGAGAGAGAGGGAGAACAAGAGAGGAGAGAGAGGGAGAGAAAAGAGAGAAAGAAGAGAGAGCAGAGAGAGATGAGAGAGCGAGAGGAGAAGAGGAGAAAGGGAGAGAGAGGAGAGAGAAGAGAGAGAGAAGAGAGTGGGCGAAGGGAAAGAACTGAGAGAGAAGAGAAGAGGAGAGAGCGCGTCGACGAGAGAGAGAGAGAGAGGAGAGAGAGAGAGAATAGTAAGACGAGAAAGAGAGAGAAGAGAAGAGAGAGATGAGAGGAAGGAGAGAAGTAGGAGAGAGGGAGAAAGAAGAGAGATGAGAGAAGAGGAGAGGAGAGAGAAAGAGAGAAAGAGCAGAGAGAGAAGAGAGGAAAGAGAGAGTAGATGAGTGAGCAGAGAAGAGAGAGAGAGAGAACGAGAGGCAAGAGAGATAGAGAGAGAGAGAAGAGAGAGAGGAAAGAGAGAAAGAACAGAAAAGAGAGAGAGGGAGAGAGAGATAGCAGAGCGAAAAGAGAGAGAGAGAGAGAGAGCGAGAGAGAGAAGCCGCGAGAGACGAGCGGAGAGAGAGAGAGTGACGAGAAGAAGAGAGATGAGAGAGAGAGAGAGAGAGAGCGCGAGAGAGCGAGCCGAGAAGAGAGAGTTGTGACAGAGAGGAGAGAGAGAGAGAGAGAGAGAGTGAGAGAGAGAAGAGGAGAGAGAGAGAGTGAGAGAGAGAGAGAGAGAGAGAGAGAGAAAGAGAGAGAGTGAGAGAAGAGAAAGAGAAGAGAGGTGAAGAGAGAGAGAAGAAAGAGAGAGAGAGAGAGAGAGAGAGAGAGAGAGAGAGAGGAGAGAAGAGAGAGAGAGAGATGAGATGAGAGAGAGAGAGAGAAAGAAGAGAAAAGAGAGAGAGAGAGACGAGAAAGAGAGAGAAGTAGAAGAGAGAGAGAGAGTAGAGCCCCGATAAGAGGTAAGAGAGAGAGAAGAGGAGAAGAGAGAAGGAAGAGAGAGCAGAGAAAAGAGAGAGAGGAAGGAGAAGAAGAAGAGCGACGCAGAGAGAGAGAGAGAGAGAGAGAGAGCAGAAGAGAGAGAGAGAGAGAAGCGAGAGTAGCGAGCGAGAGAGAGAGAGTGAGAGAGGAGAGAGCAGAGAGCAGAGAGAGAGAGCGAAGTGTAGAAAGAGAGAAAGGGGGGAGAGAGAGAGAGCAAGTGAGAGAGAGAGAGAAGGAGTAAGAGAGCGTACGAGGAGGCGAGAATGAGAGATAAGAGAGTAGAGGAGAGAGGGAGCGGAAAATGGAGGCGGATGAGACATATAAGCCTAAAAGCGACGAACAATTTGAGAATTACTTGCGCGATTACTGCCGTTACATTATATGTGTGCGTGTGTGGGTTTATGCGTGCGCGTGCGTGGGTTTATGCGTGCGCGTGCGTGTGCGTGTGTGTGTGCGTGCGTGTGTCTGCGTGTGTGTGTGCGTGTGTGTACATGTGTGTGCGTGCGCGCGTGCGCGTGTGTGCACATGTATGTGCGTGCGTGCGTGTGTGTGTGGAGCCATCTAACACTGATTCTGCTGTCGACTCGCAGGGCCATGGAACAGCTAGCGTTAAAGAGATCGCGGTTACTGGCACTGCAGCAGCTACTGAAGGAACTGGACAACTCATACGAGACTATACAGTAAGTGCCTCACCCCTCACTCTTCACTCCGCACGCTTCACGCTCACCCATCACGCCCATGTTAACGACCTCCTCCCCATGTTAACGACCCCTGCCTTATGTTAACGACCCCCTCCCCATGTTAACGACCCTCTCCGTTATGTTAACAACCCCCTCTCTTATGTTAACTACCTCCTCCCCTTGTTAACGACCCCCTCCCCATGCCTACGACCCCCTACCCCCTAATATTGGCGCCGTCACGATATCAGTCGCATATACGATTTAATTCCTTCAATGTCCGCCTTAATTTCAGTCGCAACCGATCTCGTTTCTCGATTTTGAAAAAAAAACGCACGCGATCTTTTTGGTGCACGAACGGATCGCGTGCGATTTGAACTCTACTTGAACCCGACGTAACCGCATCTCTCGCTCATTGATTCGCACGCGCCTTCACACGCAAGTGCGCACACGCCTCATATAGCCGGTGACTGTGTATGTGACGCAGAGCATATCTTCGGCTGCGGCGTGTGTGTGTGGGGTGGGGGGTGGGGGTGCGCGCGCGGGTCGGTGTGTATGTGTGTGTGCGCGCGCATGTGTGTGTTTGTGTGATGACTGTGTAAGGATTTACATTTATTTTAACTGTTACCTTCATTATATATGCTTTTATTTCGTTTATTCCCACCCCCCACCCCAATGGCAGGTTGTGTAATCAAGAAATTCCTGTAATTAACGGTTATGTACAGTTATCAGATTTTTAATTGAATTTTCTTCGAAATCTAGTGGCAGCTGCCAATTCGTTGTCAGGCCGTGGTTCTGGGTCATGCAGTATTGTCAACAAATCACAAACTTGTGACAGTAACGTGGGTGGACGTTTACCTAATTGCACGTTGTCACACTTGACGATGTGTGTGTGTGTGTGTGTGNGTATTAATATAGGCGCGCGCCCGCCCTATATTAATATCACAACACTCGAGCTTATACATTAGTGATGGTAATACACTCCAACCTGCTGCGGCTGCCAGTGCAGCTTCATTTTAATCACAGTATGCACACACATAGGTGCGCATACACACGGGCACGTATACACACACGCACGCAAGCATACATATAGGCGCGCATACACACTCGACGTACACGCATACACACGCGGACAGATAAAGAGAGAGAGAGAGAGAGAGAGAGAGAGAGAGAGAGAGAGAGAAGAATAAATATCGAGATATATGATAGACGAGAGAGGCACACACACACAGATAGAAGCCACGAGGAGCATTATGCTACCTGCTCGGGTAAGACATTACCTGACCAGCAAGCAGACATAGTAAGACGTCAACACCTGACGGAGTATACACGTGTGGCCTCATAACTGCGTCAACGATGCGACTACGGCCTGTAAAGAGAGATTCAAGATGTTATGATTACGTATATACGCGAGGAAGGAATGAGAAGTGATCTTGCATATCGAGAGCGCCACCATTCTCTCCTCCTCCCCGTCCCTCCCCTTGCTAATCAAGAAGTGATCGCAATATAAGATCGCACAACATGTTCTGCTAGCATCTATGACAAATACGACATTAACGAGATATACGCTCGCCTAATGACAATATTTGTCATAGGAGCATTCTTTCTATGACAAAATTGCGAATTCCACTTCGTTCCGCCTTTACAGCTGAAATTCAACTGCTTGCGTTCATAATATCGCTCCTAAACTCCTATCATGCGCAACAACACCATACAATAATATTTGTCATAGGAGGAATCTTCCTAATGACAAAATAGTGTCACAGGAGAGCGTATATGCTATGTCGAATTTGTCGATGCTAGCAGAACAGGCTGGAGAGCATCACCTTTCTTCCTCCTCCGCAGCCTCCCTCCCCTTGCTAATCAAGAACACGTGGCCTGCTGTCACCATAAGTGCCTGGGCGTCATAAATAAATTGAACGTAAATAAATAAAATTATCGATCATAAATAAAATATAAAATAAAATAAATAATTAATTAAATTAAATAATCGATCATAAACAAATCGAATAGTAATGCGTTAGTTAACATATTAGAGCAAGAGCCGAGAGTTGTGGTTGGTGAGATACATTCGTAGCGCAATCACGCGATGAAGTACAAAATGTCGTAAACTTTGTGACGAGTGAAGCGTTTTTTGAAGTGCGCGAGACTTCTGTTATTTTAGGCTTCACATGGTAACATTGCAATATATATATATATATGCTCGTTATATATATATATATATATATATATATATATATATATAACAAATTCTAAAATTTAGGGCGAATAGGCGTTCAAATTTAGAATCAGCGAGCTTTTCGAGACGTACAATCTTTTCCTCAGGCTTTCAGCTGAATTAGATCGACCGTAATTAACAAACAAAATACATACACACACATATTATAATATATATAAATATATATATACTATATATTGTAATATACTCGTTCTACTCGCAATGAGCTCCCTTCCCACACTCTCACCACGCCTAATCTATCCACGTTTTTGCTGAGTTCCTATGTCTGAGTTCGTTAAACTTGAAAGAGACAGTTAGGCAAGTTGGCGAAACTGTCGTTTCAAATATCCTTGGATATCCGTCAGAAAATGAATTACAATCCAAATAATATTTTAATATACTTCCCATGTTCGCAACTTTCGAAAACCATCACTCCCCACCCTTCCCCACCCCTCCCACATTTCCCCACCCCTCCCCCACTCCTCCCCCACCCTCCCCACCCACCCTTCCCCCACCCTCCCCACCACCCTCCCCCACCCTCGCCCCACCCCTCCCCCACCATTTCCCACCCCTCCCCCACCCCTCCCCCAAAATTTCGCGGCGGTCGGTATGCACATAGCCACTGGGCGCACTGGCAGCAAGCACAAGTCCGCCACCTTGCAGCTACAGCACAACACGCATCTATTGACATATATAACAATAATTATTGTATATTATAGTCAATTGTTTTATAATAAGTGTTATAATAGTAGTTATTATATTATAGCTAGTGTAGCTAGTATATTATAGTAAGTGTTGTTATATATAGTCAATAGATGCCGTGGTGTGCTGTGCTTGCAGGTGCGCGACTTGTTCTTTGCTCTGCGAGGTGACTGGGTGCGGAAATCCGCCAGCAATGTCAGCCGCACCGCGCAGGTGTTAGACAGGTGCAATTATCATTGTTCCCCACCCTCAAGGCAACAAGAATTCCCGCTAGTTGCTAGGCGTTCTATACCGAATGATGCAATCATGCTCCGATTGTAGCGACACCTGTTTGCCCGTGGCGTTCGATAGCCGCTGCCTGTCGCGTGCCACGCGGATCGTGGAGGCAATTTCCGGTAGCCGATTCACCGGAAGCCGTGTAGCACCCACCGTGAGGTCGATTACCGTGACGAGTTTCTGTTGTTCGTAGGGGAGTGCGTATCTGCGTGCGGTCGGGGGGGCCGCTGCGGGTGGGCGTGCGTGCGGTGGCGTTGCGCTGCGTGCGGTGCGTGGTGCGTGCGTTACGCCGTGCGTGCCGTGCCGTGTTACCGCGTGCATGCGTGCGTTGCTGTAGCGTGCGTGCGTGCGTGCGTGCGTGCGAGTGCGTGCGTGCGTGCGTGCAACCGTCGTGCGTGCCGTGCGAGCGCTACAACTCTGGCCCTCTCCTTATCGTCGCATCCCCTCGTATTACAGGAAGCGCACGTGCCTCATGAACGGCGGAATGTCGCACTCGTGCGACTACAGCGAGATGTCGCCGGGCAGGTGACAAGATGCGATACTGACGCAGCGCCATCAGCCGGGTAGGCGACGCCGGCCCGCCGCCTGCGCCGTCCAGCCACGCGGCCCCCTCAGCGACTACTGCAGCTGCCTCAGCGTTCGCATCCTAATCACAGCGTGAGTTAGTGCGTCATCACAGGTGTGTTAATGATAATTACAGGTGAATTAGTGGTCATCCCAGGTGTGTAATAATAAGTTACAGGTGAGTTAGTGGTCATCACAGCGTGTTTAATTGATATTACAGCGTGAGTTAGTGGTCATCACAGGTGTGTTAATAATAATTACAGGTGGAGTTAGTGGTCGATCACGGGCTGTGTTTTAATGATAATTACTAGGCTGAGTTAGTGCGTCATCACAGTGTGTTAATTGATAATTTCAAGCGTGAGTTAGTTGTCAATCACAGGTGTGTTCATGATAATTTACAGCGTGAGTAGTGGTCAATCAACAGGTGATGTTAATGATAATTACAGGGGGAGTTAGTGGTCATCACAGGTGTAGTTTAATGATAATTACAGCGTGAGTTAGTTGCGTCATCACAGCGTGTGTTAATGTATTACAGGTAGGTTATGGTGTCATCACAGGCTGTGTTAATAATAATTACAGCGTGATTAAGTGGTCATCACAGCGTGTGTTAATGATAATTAGTTAGGTGATGTTAGTGTCATCACAGGTGTGTTAATTGATAATTACAGGTGAGTTCAGTGGTCATTCACAGCGTGCTGTTAATGATAAATTATAGGTGCCAGTTAGTGAGTCATCACAGGTGTGTTGATAGTAATTACAGGTGAGTTAGTTGTTCACAGGTGTGCTTAATGATTTACAGGTGAAGTTAGTAGTCATCACAAGTGTGTCTAATGATAATTCAAGGTGGTTAGTGGTCATCACAGGTGTCGTTAATGATAATTATAGACGCTGAGTTAGTTGTCATCACAGCGGTGTGGGGCTAATGATAATTACAGGGTGAGTTAGTTGTCATCACAGCGTGTGTTAATTGATAATTATAGGTGAGATTAGTGGTCATCACAGGTTGTGTTGATTATAATTACAGGTGAGTTAGTGGTCATCACAGCGGTGTGTTAATGATAATTACAGGTGAGTTTAGTAGTCATTCACAAGATGTGTAATGATAAATTACATGTGAGTTAGTGGATCATCACAAGGTGTGTTAATGATAATTATACGGTGAGTAGTTGGTCATCACAGGTGCGTTAATGATAACTTACAGTGTGAGATTAGTGGTCCATCACAGGTGTCGCTTAATGATAATTACAGCGTGAGTTAGTGGTCATCACAGGCTGTGTTAATGATTAATTACAGGTGAAGTTAGTTGGTCATACACAGGTTGTTAATCGATAATACAGATGATTAGTTGTCATCACAGGTGTGTTAATGATAATTATATGGTGAGTAGTGCGTCATCACAGGGTGTTGTTGATAATACATTACAGGTGAGTTAGTGGTCATCACAGGTGTGTTAATGATAATTACAGTGAGTTAGTAGTCATCACAAGTGTGCTTAATGATAATTTACAGGTGAGTTAGTGGCTCATCACAGGTGTGTTAATGATATTATTAGATCGAGTAGTGGTCATCACAGGTGTGTTATGTAATTTACAGGTGAGTATGGTCATCACAGGTGTGTTAATGCATAATTACAGGCTGAGTAGTGGTCATTCAACAGGTGTGTAATGATAATATTTACAGAGTGAGTAGTTGGTCATCACAGGAGTGCTTAATAATAATTACAGGTGAGTTAGTGTTCATCACAAGTGTTGTTAATGATAATTACACGTGAAGTTAGTTGGTCATCACAGGTGTGTTATATGCATAATTACAGGTGAGTTAGTGGTCATCACAGGTGCTGTTAATGATAATTTACAGGTGAGTTAGTGTCATCCACAGGGGTGTTGTTAAATAATAATTACAGGTGAGTTTAAGTGGTCATCACAGGGTGTTAATGTAATTACAGGTGATGTATAGTCATCACAAGCTGTGTTAATAATAATATACAGGTGAGTGATGGTCATCACAGTGTTGTGTTAATGATAATTATAGGTGAGTTAGTGGTCATCATAGCGTGTGTGATAAATTAATTTACAGGTGGGGGAGTTAATGCGTCATCCAGGTGTGTTTACATGAGAATTACAGGTGAGTTAGTAGTCATCACAAGTGTGTTAATGATAATTACAGCTGTGAGTTAATGCGTCATCACAGCTGTGTGTTAATGATAATTCATTGGTGAGTTTAGTGGATCATTCACAGGTGGTTAATGCATAATTACAGGTGAGTAGTTGGTACATCACAGGTGTGTTAATGATTAAAATTTTAACAGGTGAGTTCGCGGTCATCACCAGGTGACGCGTAATTATAATTACAGGTGAGCTTAATGTGTCAATCACAGGTGTTGTTAATGATAATTACAGGTGAGTTGTGGTCATCACACGGTGTGTTCATGATAATTACAGGTGAGTTAGTGGTCATCAGCAGGTGTGTTAATTGATAATTACAGGTGAGTTAGTGTCATCACAGGTTGTGTTAATGATAATTACAGGCTGAAGTTAGTGGTCATCAAGGGTGTGTTAATTAATAATTACAGGTGAGTTGTGGTCATCACAATAGGTGTGTTAATGATAATTACAGGCTGAATTAGGTGGTCATCCCAGGTGTGTTAATAATAATATACAGGTGATGTTAGTGCGTCATCACAGTGTGTTAATGATAATTCAGGTGAGTTAAGTTGGTCATCACAGGTGTGTTAATGATAATTTCAGGTGAGTTAGTGCGTCATCACAGGTGTGTTCATTGATAATTTACAGGTGAGTTATGCGTCATCACAGGTGTGTAATTGCATATATTACAGGTGAGTTAGTGTCATCACAGGTGGTTTAATGATAATTACAGCGTGGTAGTGGTCATCCAGGTGTGTTAATGATTAATTTAACAGGTGAGTTTAGTGCGGCTCATCACAGTGTTGTTATTGATAATAATTACAGGTGAGTTAGTGGTCATCACAGGTGTGTTAATGATAATTACAGGTGAGTTAGTGGTCATCACAGGTGTGTTAATGATAATTACAGGTGAGTTAGTGGTCATCACAGGTGTGTTAATGATAATTACAGGTGAGTTAGTGGTCATCACATGTGGGTTAGTGATAATCACATGTGAGATAGTGATCATTACAGGTGAGCAACCATTGTCTCAGGTGAGGTAATTGTTGTAGACACGTGATATACGGGTTTATACGCTCTCTTCTCTCCCGGTTATATGTCTCTCTATATATCTCTCTCGTTCTGCCTCTCTTTCTCTCTCTCTCTTTATCTCTTTTTCTCTCTCGCGCGCGCTCGCCTTTTCTTCCTCCCTCTTCTCTCTCTCTCTCTCTCTCTCTCTCTCTCTCTCTCTCTCCTTCTCTCTCTCTCTCTTCTCTCCTCTCTCTCTTCTCTGTCTGTCTCTATATCTCCATTCTCCGCGCTTTCTCTCCATTCTGCGCTCTTTTCTCTTCCGTCTCTGACCAATCATATTGTCTCTCCTCTCTCCTCTCTCCCTCTCTGGGATCTTGTGTCTCTGCTTTTCTTCTCTCTCCTCTCCTCTCTCTCTCTCTCTCTCTCTCTCTCTCTCGTGCTCTCTCCCCTCTTCTCTCTCTATGCGTGCGCTCTCTCCCGTCCCTCTCTCTGCTTATATGTTTCTCTCTTCTCTCTCTCTCTCTCCTCTCTCTCTCTCTCTCTCTCTCGCGTGCTCTCCCCCCCTCTTCTCTCTCCTATGCGTCGCGCCTCGTCCCGTTCCCCTCTCTGCCTTATATGTTGTCTCTCTTCTCTTCTCTCTCTGCTCTCTCTCTCTCTCTCTCTCTCTCTCTCTCTCTCTCTCTTCTTACTCTCTCTCTCTTGCTTCTCTCTTCTCTTCTCTCTCTCTCTCTCTCTTTCTCGCTCTATCTCTCTGTCGCCCCATGTATACCGTATATACTGTGCTGCATAGTTGCTGGGGCGCTGTGTCGCGCCTCGCTCCTGCCTGCGGCTTATTCTCGGATGTCTCTCTCAACGCACCAGCAAATCTCATTTATCAAGCATCTATAACTACGAGTCACGGCACGCACGCGCCACCCCACGCACACACGCACGCACGCATACATACATACACACGACACCACACACACACACACACACACACCGCGCGCGCGCACACACACACACAACACACACACACACACACACACACGACACACGCACACACACACGCACCGCACGGCAGCGCATCGCACACACACACACACACACACACACACATACACACACTAAGACATAAACGCGACGCGCGCGCAGCGCGCACACACACACACACACACACACACACACACACACACACACACACACACACACACACACACACACACACACACACACACACACACACACACACACACACACACACACACACACACACACGCATACGATGCCCACTGACGCACGGGCGCCGTTCAAAGAGCCGTATATCGAATTTAACTCATTTCGGCTTAGAATTTATCGAGCGACAATTAAATTCGTATGGAGACGTTGTTTTCGGTATGCATGCAGAGCAACTATGATGTCAACACATGGCCCCCGCGCGTGTCCAGCGCACACAGTGACACACACCGATGTGTCGCACGTGTTGAATAGCGATAGATTAGCTTAGCTATTAGAGTTACTAACGTACTCTTCCACCGAGAGTTCAGCGTGATCCGCATGGGGGCGCCACGCTTCACAGAGCATCCGACACGACATCGCATGCTATCATCTTTAGAAAACCATCGACTGGCTTTAATTCGCGCTCGCCCGTTTCGTCTTTTCAGAAGACCGACGTACGCATTTTCGAATTGATTTGATATAGCGCCCGCAGCCGGGAAGATCCTGGGGAGATAAAGAGACGAAAGAGCGAGAGATAAAGGAGGCAGAGGCAAAGAAACAACGGGGGACCGAAAAGAAAGGAAGAGAAAGGGAGAGCGACCGAAAGAGGTGGAGAAGAAAGAGGAAATATAATAAGAGAGAAAGAGAGAGAAAGAAAGCGAAAGAGATAGGGGAGGGGGAGAGGGGGAGATAGACAGAAACCGTTCAGACAGGAAATTCACAGATTAAAATTCTCGATTTGTTTGTTCGATTAGGCTTTTATCGAATTTCAAATATTACAGTCGCGAGATGCGTGTGCAAGTCATAGTTGGATGTTTGATTTTAATTGATTTCCCTTCGTGTACATATATAATGATTACATATCTATATTTATTTAAGTTGTTCCGCCGTCGTTGCCGTCTGAAAACGTTTCTATCTCGATCGTATATATGCCGACGCGTTCGATTTGTGTTAAATACCGACGAATCGGCGAGCGAGTAGCAATCTCGTAGATGACGTCATTGATTACAACCGTCGCGTGACGTCACCGTGATTGTCTATCGCGAACCAGTCCTACGTTCAGTGATTGAAATAAAGGAGTATGTTTGTCTTCATTTACGTTTTACTTTTTTGTCTTCGTCGTATTTTTTTTCGCGCCGTCTTGTGATGCGACTTCTCGCGCATGCGCGCGCACGTCTTGCTCTGTTTACGCGTTCGTGTCTCACTCGCGAGGTTTTCATTACGGATTTATTTATTGCGTGTATTTTACGGCTGTATAGATTGAAATCAAGCGAAAACATATCACCGACCAAGCGGCTGATGGATTCAACTCATGAGACGACTTCTGCTGCTGCTGCTACTGCTACTGCTACTGCTGCTGCTGCCAATCCTGCTACTGCTGCTGCTGCTGCTACTGCTGCTACTGCTGCTGCTGCTGCTGCTGCTGCTGCTGCTGCTGCTGCTGCTGCTACTGCTACTGCTGCTGCTGCTGCTGCTGCTACTGCTTCTACTACTACTACTACTACTGCTGCTGCTGCTGCTGCGGGTGCTGCTTCTATTACTGTTGCTGCTGCCGCCGCGGCCGCCTGATAAATTTAAACGGTCGTTGATTCAATCGGAAACGTAAGACGTCGCTTCAGTAATGCGTTAAACATCGCGACGCTCTCGCTAATAAACCACGAGCTTCTCACACCACGCGGCCCAGTGCTGCCATGTGCCGCCATCTATCGACCACATCGACGTCAACTGAAGGACGTTTCTTTCCGAGTGGAATACATTCGGTCGAGTTGATGACAAGGGCAAGACCGAGATGATGATTATGCTGTTGTTGATGATGATGTTGACGATGATGATGATAATATGGATTTTCCTCATTATGAACCTAATTATAATTATCGACTAACGGTCATTAATATTACAACTATTCTTCAGATACTTCACAAGTTCACACTAAATATAACGACATTGTCTGTGAATGCCGGAGCGCGTCCGGACGTCGAGCTACTGGAACAATCATCTCCAGAGATGATGAGCAACTATTAAACATTAATCAAATTTTAATTTGATTTTCATCATTTATAACGAACACTGTGAATGAAGATGAATGCAGAATGAAATCGAAATTAGTGAATAACACACACGCATGAATAGAAACGAACGAACGACGGACAAGTTTAGAAACGTTTAGCATTTATTATCTTTTTAAGATGCATTGCAATTTTTCCTATCACATTATTTCTCGCATTGCCAGCCTCGTTAGCGCCACCTAGCAGATTGATTTAACACCAACATCTGCTCTGACTGGAAAACACGTCGTGTATACTAAGTATAAACAAGGCCTCTATCAACAACAGACACAGCTACCAAGGATATTAAACAGTGGCACCAAACCCCTGTAGTCATAATCCAGGCTTAGCTTTGGTTCCCACACAAGTCTACAAAAACAACAACAACAACAACAAAAACTAAAACAGCAAAAACAACAGAAGCATATCGGCCAATCAATCAATCAAACAATCAATCGATCAACCAAACAATAGATTATTAATGCATAAATCACTCAATCGACTGATTGCTCAGCAATTGATCAATCGATCAATTTTATTAGAAATCGATTAATCGATTAGCACACAATCAAAATTAATGATCTGTACGGATGCAATGCCCGACTCAAGCACATCAGTCGGCAAAAACGGAGGGAAAGCACGACAGTTAGATAAACAAATACTAGAAATTAAAGAAATGCATTGAAAAACAAGTGCCGCGGAGCGACAGCGCTCATCTCACGTCTACTGCGGTGACTCTGTGCAGGAGTGGTGAGATTCTAGTAAACCCTGTTAGTCCCAAATGTGTTCACATACGCGCCGAAACAGTGGAAGGCACAGGGCGCACTGCACAACCCTTTTGGGCGGAAGACCAGAAGGAAGGGCAAAAGGTCACAGCCTGGAGGTCAAAAGCAACAGCATATGACATTAGCAATGCTACGTTGCACACTACTACTGTCCAAGGAGCTAAATATAACAAGGAGAGGAAGCGCTGCCATATCTGGCCCAAATTTGTGTTCGGCAGAGACCCTAGAACAGATTAGTGTTCTATTGTCTCTGGGTTCGGTCTGCACAGTCGTTTCAGCTGATTATGGTCCATAAATGGCGCCCTTGAGGAGAAAAGCACACAGCCAATCTGCTTCCTCTCCTTGTTATATTTAGCTCCTTGCTACTGTCCACCTATTCCTAGCATTCACGATGCACGCATGAACACAGACACGGAAAATATGCATATCAACACGGACAATATGCCTGCAGCACTATCCGAGTGTCAACGTACGGGCGTTGTATTACATGTACGTTGTACACAGACACGCACATGCACGACACTTGCTGGAAGGACAGTAGCTATCGCTACGACGACAGGCAGTGCAGCACGGTGTCGCGGTTGCTACAACGACAGGCAGTGCAGCACGGTGTTGCGGTTGCTACAACGACAGGCAGTGCAGCACAGCGTTGCGGTTGCTACTACGACAGACAGTGCAGCACGGTGTTGCGGTTGCTACGACGACGGGCGGTGCAGCACGGTGTTGCGGTTGCTACGACGACGGGCGGTGCAGCACGGTGTTGCGGTCGCTACAATGTCAGGCAGTGCAGCACGGCGTCGTGGTTGCTAAGGAACACGTCCTGGCGCGCAAACTTCTCGAAGAACGCCATCTGCGTCAGCTGCTCGGCTAGCCGCTCCTGGCAGTGTGCCAGCAACACCGCGACACCCGCCTCCCTGTACTCCGCGGCAACGCGAGCGAGAGCGTCCGCTCCCGACATATCAACGTACGCCATCATCGAGCAGTCGATGATCACGTGACGCACCCCCGGCGCCCCCTTCCAGTCGCCGTCGCCGTCACCGTCGTCGTCATCGTCATCGCAGGAGATTGGCGTCTCCGTGGCGACGGGTTTCGGCGGCATCGCGGCGCGTTTCCGCCGCGCTTTAACGACGGCCGCGGGGTCGACGCCCGTCAGCTCGACGACGCGCGTCGCAAACAGCTCGGCGTTCGCGAAGCAGAGCGCGCCCTCGTAGCGCACGATGCGCACGCCGGGAACGTCGACCGCCGCCTTGCACGCGCGCTCGTCCCGGTAGAGGTCGCCGCCGTCGACGCGCCCCAGCGAGGCCGCGCGGCAGAACTGCGCGCGCACGACGAAGCCGGCCATCGAGAACGCGATGCCGGCGACCAGCCCCCAGTGGACGTCGACGATGACGACGCCGGCGTACGTGACGAGCCACGTCCAGAAGTCGGCGCGGCTGCGGCGCCACAGACGCGCGGGCGTCGCGTAGTTGTCGAGCGTGTTGCGAAGCGCGACGATGATGACGGCTGCGAGAACGACGGAGGGGAGGCTCTCCAGGAGCGGCCCCGCGGCGAGCAGCACGACGAGAATGCACGCGGCGGCGACGACGCTCGCCACTTGCGTCGCGCCGCGCAGCGAGTCCTGCACGATCGAGCGCGAGAACGACGCGGCGCTCGCGAACCCCCGGAACGACGCCGAGACGAGTGAACCGACGCCGAGCGCGAGCAGCTCCTGGTTCGCGTCGACGCGGTGGCCGTGACGACGCGCGTAGCTCTTCCCGATCGAGATCGTGAGAGCAAACGAGACGACGGCGATCGTGAACGCGTCCGCGGCGACGGGCGCCAGCGCGGAGGCCGGCGGCGCGCGCGGAGCCGGTATCCCCGTCGGAATATCTTCCAGGATCTTGACACCGAAACGACCCGCGAAGTCGAACGCGTACGAGAGCGCGGTCGCCGCGACGACGACGATGAAGTCGATCGGGATCGGCACTCGCAGCTTCCGGCGGTAGCGCTTGTTGACGAACTCCTTGACGAGGAACAGCACGAGGATGCTGCACGCTCCGACGACGAGTTCCGCGACGTCCGTTCCCCCGATGTTCGCGAACACGTCCACCCACGTGAGGACGAGCTTGAACGGACCGCGGCGGCTCGGAAGACGAAGCCCTAGCAGCAGCTTCACCTGCGAGGTGACGATGTACAACACCGCGCCCGTCATGAAACCTTCGACGAGCGCGTCCGACAGGTAGACGGTGACGAAGCCGAGACGCAGCGCGCCCATCGCGAGCTGGAACACGCCCACCATCATCGTCACCGCCGTCGCCACGACGACGTTCGCCGTCATCTCTCCTCCGTCCGCCGCCGCCGCCATCGCTCCGTCCTCCGTGACGTTCCACGCCGTCGCGTTTCCGTCGGCGGCCGCCAGGGGGACGACGAGCGGGGCGTACACGTCGACGACGGCGCCGGTCATGAGCGCGATGATGGCGACGGGAGCGACGCTCGCCTGGCGCGACGTTCCGAGAAGCGCGTAGACGAGAAGCGAGAAGAAACTCGCGTAGAGCCCGTGGATTGGCGCGAGGCGAGCGAGCTGCGCGTACGCCATGCCCTGCGGGATCATCAGCACGGTGACGGTGATGCCCGCGAGCGCGTCGTTCACCAGGTGGCGTCGCGGCTTGTAGCGGCGCCCCCACGCAACGCACGGCACGAGGCGTTCCACCGCGCGCAGGCCGCAGGCGCCGGCGCACGCCGCGCGCACCCCGCGCAGCGCCCTCTGGCGGAGAGAGCCGGCGTCGACGGCGGCGGGCGGCGGGTGCGAACTCTCGAAGCGCGCGAGGTTGTAGGCGGGGCGCGTGACGCTGTAGAGTGGCGCCACCTGTCCGCCGCCGTCGTCGGGTCGCAGGTCGCGGGCGAGCTCCCCGTTCTCTGCTGCCTCGTCGACGGTCGTCATGACGATGCACGTCTTCTAACGAAGAGAGAAAACCGCGTCGCAGACAATTAATTCCATCGCGATTACAATGACTGGATCGCGACATTTTCGTTTCGCGATCATGAAAGACGTGGGTGGTGTGCCAGCAAAGATGCTGTCGCAAAAGTGCTTTTTCTTTCACTCTCGATCTATAATTTTACCTCTCTCTCTCTCTCTCCCTTCCTCACTTTCTCCCTTCCACACTCTCTCTCTCTCTCTCTCTCTCTCTCTCTCTATCTCTATTTATCTGTATCTATATCTCTATCTCTACCTCTTTCTCTATCTCTATCTCTACGGTACCTCTCTTTCTCGCTCCCTCTCTCTCTCTCTCACTCTTTGCCTCTCTCTCCGTCCCCCTCTCTCCTACACTCTCTAGCTCTCTCTCTCTCTCTCTCTCTAGTCTAGCAGTGTACTATCTATGACATTATCTTTCCTGCCAATAACTGTATATTAACTGATAAGACAGGCATGCGGCGTGAGCGAAGGCGGTAAACTCTTGTCTGCACCCGGCAACACATTCCCAAATCCTCGCACCTTCACAAACTGTGACATTTCCGGACCAGCAAGTCAACTCCAGTTCGCGCAGGACTTCTGCGGCGAACGAACCCTAACGCTGCAGCCTGGCGATGGCTTTGTAACAGAGATTGCCGACCGTGAGTTCTGAGCGCATGCATACGTTAGTGATGTCACGATCATCGATTATACTCGATCATCGGTTGAACAGTGGCTCGAACCAAGCGCTTAGTGATGTCACGATCATCGATTATACTCGATCATCGGTTGAACAGTGGCTCGAACCAAGCGCTTGGATATCAAAAACCATAATCGATTTCATCGGAAAAATAAATAAAATAAAATAATCGAAATAAATGTAAAACTTGAACAAGAAAACTTGGAAAAGTGATGAGAATCAGAGATATCATCGCTACTATACAAGTTATCCTTTATTTACATACATGTATTATACACAACAGTGCAAAACAAACAGTAAACAGGGCTAAACAAGCGCATACATGCACACACGTACGTTTATTTGGGTCCAACCGATGATCGATTACGAAATTACCACCGATTGGCAACACTAGCATACGTACACGCCCCGGCGTGGTGAGAGCGATAATGCGGCAAGGGGCGAGCAAACGATAAACCCAGGGTGTGCTATACTCACGATGGCTCGAATCATCAGGGGTAAAAAATAACAAATTTGTCATTATCTACCCCTGGTATCATCACACGAGCTCCACCCTAACTGCTATGCTTGGGTGTGCTTGTGTGGAGATACCTTTTATGTTGAATTATCTACTCCTGATATAATGTATTGCCTACAGATTTATATAATGTACAGTAAAAAAGGTAAAAAAAGAAAAGAAAAAAAGAACAATAAATTTTTTTTAGTCGGCCCCTTTTTGGCGGGTCGGTCGGGTGAGGGCAAACAAACAATATTTTTATTATGGCCCAATCGGACCTGCACCAGAAACAAATGCTAAGTAATGTAAAGTAAACAAACACAGATAGCATAAATTTTACTACCGAAGTCGTAATGTTTATCTACGAGGGTTTTCTACTGTTATCCGCAGTGTTTATCTGTCAATTTGATTGACTTCGTCTCTTTCTGTCTTCGTTATAGTCCTTTGGACTTTGAAGACTAATATTTACAGGTGTTATGAGCACAGACCATGCGCTTGGAATGTTTCAATAGTAAAATAATCAAGAGCTAATAAACACCTAGAGTGTACAACGGAAGAACGGGAAAATAGTGCTATTTCACGGCAATATTATGCCGTGCCTGCTTGCCTACTTTGCCTGCGAGTTTAGAATAATTTTATAGTATTGCATTAAGCAGATTTCTTTGCTCTCTAAAACAAGACCAACCGCTTGTCAATACGATACTCCCCTTTTGCGGGTTAGGAAAGTCGCTTCGTGAGAGTTCGGTTTTTTCTGCGATAACTTTATGAATGAACGGCGTTTCGGTTATCATCCGTGACTTTCGTGGGCATCGGCTATGCCCTTATCTCCCATTATCTTTCCTAGCACGGCTAATGCCCGTCATGATGGAGCCGGCAATGTTTTCTAAATTAAGTCTCTACAACGCAGCTCAGTTACTATACATATGGTGTAGTAAGAGTACCAAATTTGGGCATGTGACATCAATTATCAGCGCTCCAAGCGGCGACGGAAAACGATAGCCAGACCCGCAAAAGGCGAGAAGGATAGTGAATATTGTGGACGCGAGGCGCCGTGCGGCATGTGGGAGGGAAAGTTTACGAGCCAATATCTCAGCCTATCGTATTTACAAGCGGTTGGTCTTGTTTTAGAGAGCAAAGAATTCTGCTTAATGCAACAGCAGCAATACCATAAAATTATTCTAGACTCGCAGGCAAAGTAGAATAATATTGCCGTGAAATAGCACTATTTTCCCGTTTTTCCGTTGTACACTCTAGGTGTTTATTAGCTCTTGAAATAATGGTTAATAAACACGAAATGTATTTACTACCAAGTTCTCTACTTTCTTTTGCGTGTTATTGCCGATAATTTCCTATAAATGCCATTCAAATGCTCCTCTGCAACACACAAGTACACCATACACATGCCGCTGCGCACAATCAACAAGAGATTATTTGATCTTGTTGATTGTGCACTTGACTGTCTACTTTTTTGTGTTATTTGTTCTTGTCGGTTGCTCTTTATTCTTGTTTTTTTGTGTGCACAGCGGCGTGTGTGCGGCATACTTGCGTGTTAAAGAGGAGCATTCGAACGGCATTTACAGGAAATTATCGGCAATAATAGGTGAAAGAGAGTACGGTACATAGAAACATTGACTTTGGTAGTAAATACACTTCGTGTTTATTTACCATTATTTTAGTGTTGTAACGTTTCACGTGCCTGTGCCTGTGGTTACAAGGTTAGTCGTTAGAACTGTAAAGATATAATAGAATCATCCTGTCACTAAACTAAAGACCAATGCTACACTGCGTGTAGCATAAATATCAAAAAAGTTGAAATATTCACTAAAATTTTCACTAAATTTGCCTACAACTGTCAAGGGCAAGAGTAGATTCTCATGTCGTTAGAAAGACTCACGTTCAGCGTAAACTTGAACACCTACATATATGATCTTCATTGATAAAGCCTGCTTGTTGCACTCGATCGGCTGAGCGTGATCACTGCTTTCGACATATGCCATCTTCTAACTTTAAGGATCCTTGTGAGTTTAGCTTCTTTGTTTCTGTTATTCCATATTGGAATTCTCTCCCTTCGTCAGGCTTTTTCTACTGCGATCCTCAGTGTTGATCTGTCGATTCGATCAACTTGTCTCTCAGTCTTGGACTTTGAAGACTATTTACCACTGATGAGCGAGTACTGGAGTAGAACGCTCGCCAACCTGTGTGTTAGTCTATGGGCGCGTTTGTTTGAGAGTGACTTTCCCGCCGGCGTAGATGGACGTCACGGTCACGTGATGTGGCAGCATTAGTGTTAGGATTAGGGTTAGTCTATAACTTAGTCTGTACCCGCCAACCCGCTAACTATACTGTTACCAGGGCACGACAAACCCGCTTGCCCGATGGCCCGGGTCAACCAAAATTCGCCCCCGGGCAAGTAGCTTGAAATTGCACTTGCCCGTTCGGGCAAGCAAGTTTTTTTTATTGAATGTCTAAACAGTAGACTAATGATATTTTTTCTGTTTCCACCCGTTCCTTGCATTGTTTTGCACAGAAGCTGCGTTGCTGCGACGAGATTTCAATAAAAAAAACGGAATGCGAATGGACAATCAGTGCACACAGTTATACTTTGTACGCAACATGCACACTGCAACATGTAAACCTGGCCCCCAGGCCAGGCATTGTCGTTACGTGATCAGCTACATCAAATGTTTGCCCCTCTACTGCAGCCTGTGAATGAGGATTTTCTTTGCTGAAGTACACAAAAACAGATACACTGTATCAGTGTTAGCGCTTTAAAATAAAAACCACTCGCCAAACTGGGCGAGTGAGTCAATAAGTTAACTCGCCCAAACGGAATCTGTACTCGCCCAAATTTTAAAACAAAAATGCTTGTCAAACAATAGTGAAAAAACACAAAAATACCATTGATTTAACTACACATTGTTCATTGACCACTTTTCTCAAAAATTCAAGGCACATCTCCTCTGAAAGTTCCTGTTTTCATTTTAATTTAATTTACTTTTATTCTCGGGCTGCTTTGCCCCATCAATGAAACACCACGTTACGCCGATTTTATTGACTTAATTGTTAACACCAAGGCCAACGTGACTTGTAAACAATCCTGCACTCCCCCCCCCCCCGTACATCAATCAATATGCCGCCCCAGGCACGTATACGTCAGGTCAGCCTACAATTTCTCATGTAATATGTGGAGGCCCCTGGTTGTGGAGGCCCCTGGCCCAGTCCCTCGCCCCGGGCTGGCTGCCAATTGTTCCTGGTTCCTTCCTTTCTGCATGCATGCATGCATGCTAGAGGCAGCTAGGCTACTTGGCCACATCTCTAATGAATGCTCTCTAAAACTACTGACTCCAACAGCACTCTCAACCCGATTACACCGTACGTATGTCTTCTCAAAGGTTAACACTCTCAGTTGGCTAATGCTGTCAATTATTCAAAGTGCATTAATTAGGAGGCTCTTCGCATAGGTTCTAAGCCCAACGTCCGAAATTAACTTTTACTCGCGTGGATTTTCATTGCTTTTCATCGAATAAAGTTTTGTGTGCTGTTTGAGTGTTTCTTGTATTGTGACTACCTTTGAACCGGGCTCTTGAAACCATTTAAATGCATAATAGAAAAAATCGTATGTATTTCTTTGTTTTTTGGGCAAGTGACTTTTGCCTTCGGGCAACCAGTTTCATAATATTATCAGGAGTAGATGAAGACTTCATCTACTCCTGATATTATCATAACCCAATATTATCATTTATATTTATATTATATTACCCAGTATTCTTATGACAGACGCCTTTACACTTAATTAATTTCTCAAAGGGTTGGCTGACTAGATGACCGTATGGTCTTTTCGCCATCCCTTCACTGCACGTTATGTATATTTTGTAAAAAAAATTCTTGTATCTTATCATATTGGAAGTGATAAAATAAATTTATCTTATCTTATCTTATCTTATCATTGCCAAAAAAATATTTTTGTAGCAGCCCACTGTTACGTCATAAAAATGTCGTTAAAAAGGTAATGAGGCAGACAAGTGTCTATTTTATATTTCATCTCCTCTCAAAACTAGGAGGCAATGTAGTAGGCCTAGTCGACGCCATAACATTATTAACATTTTGGAGGGCAACGGGATAATGCGGGACCAAAAACAAAGCCAGATGTCGGAGATGAGGCGGGGGTCTGAGAAACAATCAATTATTTTTTTGGGCCTAATTATAGTCTGCAACTTAGTCTACTCGCGAATCTGTGTTATTACTTACGAGGTATATAATATAT
>NW_014579559.1:0-844 GCF_000485595.1 Priapulus caudatus
GTATATATGTGTGTATGTCTGTGTGTGTGCGTGCGTGCGTGTGTGTATGTGTGTGTGTGTGTGTGCGTGCGTGCGTGCGTGTGTGTGTGTGTGCGTGCGTGCGTGTGTGTGTGCGTGCGTGTGTGCGTGTGCGTGCGTGTGTGCGTGCGTGCGTGCGTGCGTGCGTGCGTGCGTGGTGTGTGTGTGTTCGTGCGTGCGTGTGTATGTGTAAGTGTGCGTGCGTGCGTGCGTGTGTGCGTAGCGTGCGTGCGTGCGTGGTGTGTGTGTGTTCGTGCGTGCGTGTGTGTGTGCGTGTGCGTGTGTGTGTGTGCGTGTGTGCAGCGATTATACGGACGTCACATGACCTCGTGAAAATTTAAAGGTGGCGCTACGCTCGCACGTACCTGGGACGGTTTGCTCACGTCTCACTGACTTTGCGAAGAGAGAGAACGTGTGCGCGAGCGGGAGAGGGAGCGAAGGAGGGATAGCGAGAGAGACGGATAGAGAGAGCGAGAGAGAGAAAGAGTGCGCAACAAGGAAGAGAGAGAGACAAATACATATACAGTGAGAGAGCGCGCGCGAGTGGTACCGACAGACAAGGTCAGAAAGAAAGAAATTGTGAATGAGGCATACCAACAGAGAGTAAGAGTGTGAGAAAGACAGACAGACAGACAGACAGACAGAGAGAGAGAGACGCTACCCGTAGTGTCTGCGTCACTCACTCACTCATTTTCACACGCACTCAGAACCCCTCCCCCTCCCCATCCCCGCACCTTCTCCTCCTCCTCCTCCTTCTCCACACACCTCCCCCACCCCGTACCTCCCCCACCCCCGCCACCTCCTCCTCCTCTTCCTCCTTCACACA
>NW_014579559.1:1844-3750 GCF_000485595.1 Priapulus caudatus
GTGTGTGTGTGTGTGTGTGTGTGTGTGTGTGTGTGTGTGTGTGTGTGTGTGTGTGTGTGTGCGTCTGTCTGCGCGCGTGCGTGCGTGTGTGTCTGTGTGGGTGTGTGTCTGTGTGCGCGCGTGCGTGCGTGTGTGTGTGTGTGTGTGGGTGTGTGTGTATGCGTGTGTGTGTGCGCGCTATTTACTATTACTATTACCTTACTATTACTCTTACCTTACCTATACCATATTTACTATTACTATTACCTTTCTATTACCCTTACCTTACCTATACCATATTTACTATTACTATTACCTTTCTATTACCCTTACCTATACCATATTTACTATTACTATTACCATACTATTACCCTTACCTTACCTATACCATATTTACTATTACTATTACCTTACTATTACCCTTACCTTACCTATACCATATTTACTATTACTATTACCATACTATTACCCTTACCTTACCTATACCATATTTACTATTACTATTCCCTTACTATTACCCTTACCTTACCTATACCATATTTACTATTACCCTTACCTTACCTATACCATATTTACTATTACCCTTACCTTACCTATACTATGTTTACTATTACTATTCCCTTACTATTACCTTTACCTTACCTATACCATATTTACTATTACCATTACCTTTCTATTACCCTTACCTTACCTATACCATATTTACTATTACTATTCCCTTACTATTACACTTACCTTACCTATACCATATTTACTATTACTATTCCCTTACTATTACACTTACCTTACCCATACCATATTTACTAGTCTATTACCATTGCCTTACTATTACCCTTACCTTACCTATACCATATATACTATTACTATTACCTTACTATTACACTTACCTTACCTATACCATATTTACTATTGCCATTACCTTACTATTACCCTTACCTTACCTATACCATATTTACTATTACTATTACCTTACTATTACCCTTACCTTACCTATACCATATTTACTATTACCATTACCTTACTATTACCCTTACCTTACCTATACCATATTTACTATTACTATTCCCTTAGTAATACCCTTACCTTACCTATACCATATTTACTATTACTATGCCCTTACTATTACTCTTACCTTACCTATACCATATTTACTATTACCCTTACCTTACCTATATTATATTTACTATTACTATTACCTTACTATTACCCTTACCTTACCTATACCATATTTACTATTACTATTACCTTACTATTACCCTTACCTTACCTATACCATATTTACTATTACTATTACCTTACTATTACCCTTACCTTACCTATACCATATTTACTATTACTATTACCCTTACTATTGCCCTTACCTTACCTATACCATATTTACTATTACTATTACACTTACTATTCCACGCGGTGTTTGATGGCATGTTGTTTGCTGATTGTAGAGCGTATATGCGTATGTTGTATTTGTCATAGATGCAAGCAGAACATATGTTGTTGTTTGCTGATTGTGGAGCGTATATGCGTATGTTNGATGCAAGCAGAACATATGTTGTTGTTTGCTGATTGTGGAGCGTATATGCGTATGTAGTATTTGTCATAGATGCAAGCAGAACATATTTTGTTGTTTGCTGATTGTAGAGGGATTCAGTTCATGATAGCTACTATAGGACAGATCATCAACATCCCGTTCGCAGCGCACGTGTTTCTGCCGATCTACTTCAAGCTGAGGCTGACTAGCGTCTACGAGGTGATTACATACACGCGCACGCACACGCACGCACACCCGCACATACGCGCACGCACGCACGCGCGCACGCACACACACGCACACACGCACGCACGCACACGCGCACGCACGGACGCACACACACACGCACGCACGCACACGCGCACGCACACGCGCACGCACACACGCACGCACGCACAC
>NW_014579559.1:3809-11212 GCF_000485595.1 Priapulus caudatus
ACACACACACACACACACACACACACACACACACACACACACACACAGAGCGAGAGAGAGAGAGAGAGAGAGAGAGAGACAGATATCTAAGGATTTAAAATGAAGCTGAGCTGAACCATGCAATCCAGGGTGAATATGTATACGTTTTATTGAGAAGGGAATCTGTATCTATGCATGTAGGTAACGCACGCCCTAGCCGCGACCATATGCCTGCATACAACCACGTACACGAAAGATGCGCACGCACACAGAGACGCGCACGCACGCACAAACATACGCACGCGCACTCGCACATACAAGCACCTGCACTCGCACACGCACACGCGCACGCACGCATATGCGCGCACATGAGCACGCGCGCAGCCGTTAAAAAAGATTGAACTATGAATACGTTGTTCACATCACGTACGAAAGTTATGGCATCGTGAGAGAAAGCACACACGCATCTCGCTGTGTAGCGTAGAAGTTACATAAGGTTTGCTACGAGTTCGTCTGTCTGTTTCTGACAACTATTGGCTCTAAAGTCCACGGTGTGAGTGCTAACAGCAGGTTTAGGTTTCTGCCCCGACGTGTTCACACAGATACATAACGTATTTTATCACGTAGAGATATCTATAGACGAGACTATAAGGTACTAGACTAGAACATATCTACGACGGACGAGAAACGGTAAGACTAAGACGGGTCATTACTAGGTAAATAGCAACATGCGATAAGAAGATGATATCCGAGATTATGCGTTGCCACGCAGTGCTAGCTATATCGCATTATGATAAATAAATCACGACTACGATAGAAACAAACTTTTAGCATTAGTGGAACATCAGCAAAGCACCATTTCATTGCTTTTAAACGGGGGTTAGAGGTGGTATTGAGCAGAATTAATAATTTCATTTTCGGCAATTAATCTGTAAAAAAATAAATTATAAAATAATCAAATCTGTACTTACCTCTGTCTGTCGTGGTGATTACTGTATGTTTTTTCTTTCCAGTATCTAGAGTTGCGCTACAAGTCCAAGCCAGTGCGCATTCTGGGCTCGATTCTCTTCACGATACAAATGGTGAGTATATTGCAGAAGCCGATACTGATGCTCACCTATGAAGAGCGGTGTGTAGCAACGGAAGCTACGGCGTTCAAGGTCAATGCATAGATATATACAACATGTGTTGTATATATCTATGGTCAATGCAAAGACGTCACTCCTATTACTGTGGGTTCCTCACGTGGTCATGGCGTCACTACTACCAAACACGTGGTAATGGCTTCTCTAGTGATCATCACGTGGTCATGGCTTCGCTAGTAATCATCACGTGGTCATGGCTTCGCTAGTGATCATCACGTGGTCATGGCTTCATATTTGCAGCTGCTGTACACACGCACACACATATATACACACACATACCCCCCTCCCCACCACACATACAAACACACACACACACACACACACGCACAATACATACACCCCCCTCCCACACACATACACACATACAAACACAGCAGCGAGTTGGTCACACATGGCTTCACATTTGCAGCTGCTGTACCTGGCTGTGGTGCTGTACGCACCGTCACTAGCCGTCAACGCTGTCACGGGACTCGACATCTGGATCATCATGGTCATCGTCGCCGTCGTCTGCACATTCTACACGACGATCGTGAGTATCTAATTATACATTATCTTTATTATAATTGCTGTTATCATTATTGTTGTTATAATTTTTATTATTGTTATTATTGTTGTTGTTGTTGTTGTTCTTATTCTTATTGTTGTTGTTATTATTATTATTAGTAGTAGTATTAGTATTATTATTATTATTATTACTACTACCACTACTATTATTATTAATGTTGTTGTTGTTGTTGTTGTTATTATTACTAATAATGAATCAATACTGTATCAATATAATGTGTTATTAATGTTTGTGTAACTATATAGGGTGGACTGAAAGCCGTCATATGGACTGACGTCTTCCAAATGGTCGTGATGTTTGGAGGAATGATTGCTATTTATTTTCTAGTAAGTAGGCCGATATGCAATCAACGATATACATACATATCAGGAGTATCTCATTGTGATTATTTACTCCTGGTACATACACACACACACGCACACACACACGCGCGCGCGCACACGCACACACACACACACGCACACACAAACACACGCACAAACTCACGCACACAAACACGCGCGCGCGCACACGCACACAAACACGCACACAAACACATGCACAGGCGCGCACACAAACACGCACGCGCACACGCACACACACACACACACACACACACACACACACACATATATATATATATAGATACATATATAGAGAGATAGTTATTCAGTGGACTCACTCCCAGATTAGGCCTACATTTCACCGAGAAATACATAAAGCGATTTCTATCACGCCTCCTCTCCTCAAGTGTTCATTAGAAATATTAACAGCATGCACATCAAACACCAGATAGCCACCCGCGTTATTTATTTATTTATGTATTTATCTGCGCGGAAGCAGATGCGCTACCTTAGTCCACCGCTGAAGAGGGCAGCCATGAACAGTCCGGGGATGCCGTGTAGGAATCCCAGAACCTCCATCACAAACAACGGCAGCAGCTGCAAACATACAATTATATATGTAATTCTTATAATATTATCTAATATTAACTATATAATTATACAGCTTAAACAGTATCTATGTTATTATGTAAACGTACCTAGCATATTATATTATATATAAGTATATTATATGATATATGAGTATATTATATGATATATTATATTATATTATAGTATGTTATTATATATAAGTATATTATCGTATATTATTAGAGAACTCAAACTAGTATATTATTAGATAACCCTAATTAGTATATTATTAGACAGACATAACTATACCTAAGTCTGGCTCACTATTTCCATAGTTGATTGTCCGTCTGTCTTTCACCCGCGCTTCTCCCCGTTAACCCTTCATTACTTATAGACTTCCACCTCACCTGGTCCTTCTCCGCTACTTGGCCGCTAGCGAGAGGGTCGCAGTCGACGTAGTAAGCGTACATCACCAGTCCAGTGAATCCGCACAGGCCCAGTACAAACGGCAGACCGAACATGTTGATGTAGATAGCTCTGCAACATTGAGAGAGCGCGAGTTACCATAGCAACCAGTGTGGTGCAGAGGACAGTATAATATAGCGTAATGTAATACAGATATTAAATAAAAAAACATTAAGAGAGCAAGTTACCATAGCTACCAGTGTGGTGCTAGGACAGTATATATGACCTATATAGCGTAATGTAATACACTAACAGATATTAAATTTTTTTTTTAAACAAAGCGACTTACAATTAAGCTGCCAGCGTGGTGGCGCGATGTTATACATAAAAACAGTGGAGTCATGCAGATTAATGTAATGCAGATATTACACAAACGTAGAGAGCGAGTTACTTTATTAGCATTTATTATATTATTTATTTTATTATTTACTTTATTATATTAGCAACCAGTGTGATGGTAGGTTAGTGTTGCTGAAAGGGTCAATGTCTCCCTGGGTAGGGGCCTACTGCCGGAACGTACCCTGGTACTATCTAATATGCCGGACCGTACCTCGCCTACTCCACTAACGAGTCTAGGGAGTCGCTTACGCTTAATACTCCCTAACCCTAACCCTAACCCTATAACCATATCAGATAGTTACCTACCCTGGTGGTAGGTCAGTGTCACCTAAACAGTGGTAAGGGGGTAATATGAAAACACTGGTAAGGGGGTCATATGAAGACAGTGGTAAGGGGGTCATATGAAAACAGTGCAGAATTGCCTATAGGCTAAACATAGCAATTCAGTGTAAGATACAGTACATAAAATGAGTGCTAATATATGTAAAATGATACTCTAAGAGTCTAAGCAAACAGTGGAGTATCTAACACAAATGTATTTTTTTCTATTCACTGCCATGCAGTAACGTCGTGATACGAATGGTGCAGTAGTACCCAAAAAACAAAATGTGCACCAAATAGCGGAGTACAATCAAACAGTGAAGCTAATTAAAATATCCTAATGCAAACAGTCGAGTATTACCCTAAGAGTAGAATGCCAAAGGTAACGAGCAGGGGCAACAAAACGCTAGAGTGCGAGAAAAAACGTGGAGTGGGAACAAACGCAGCAGAGTGGGTGAGCAGCAAACAATGGAGTGCATGTTACCGCGTCATACACTAAAGAATACTAATTAAAACAGCTAAACTAAGAGGTCAAGTGGTCCGAAAAACTCCCCCCACAGCTCCCCGAACCCACCAGACCTAGAGTGCTCGATACCACCTCAACACCGGAAGACATAGGGACCCCTTGTCAGAAAGAAAATTACTCTTAACATTAGTCAATTAACATTAACTTTTTCTCCTAGACCTGACCCTTACAGACCTTACACACTGCATAGCAGAAACCCGTAACTTTACCACGTTTTTATCAACGGTCTGCGAGAACATAAATTTATCGTTAACACTAATGTTAAGACTAATGTTTTCGTTACAAATTTGTACAAATAACACAAAAATGTACTATTTTCTGGTGCAACTTATGCTGACCTAGTCAATTTAAGACAAATTTTGTTTCCGACCACCGCCCGGACGTAGTCCCTTTTGATAGGTAAACTTACTTCTGCGCGTCCCGTAGTGTGGGCATACTGCAGTATCGCTGCACGAGAACCTGGTTCACGCCGTAGAAGGCCAGCCAGTAGAACGTGTATCCGACTGTCATGCTCCACACGGACTGGTAGATCGTCGGATCCGGATCCCATCTGCGGTGCACGACGGGTTGTAAATGGTAGTTGGATAGCTGTCGGCACGCACGCGCGAACGAACGCACGCACGCACGCGTACGTACACGCCCCCCCCCCTCCCCAACATGCACACGCGCACACACACACGCACGCACGCACAACTATATATATATAATTACATGTAGAAACGCGCTCGCGTACCAACACCCAAATACGTGTATGAATGTTGTTAGACTTAGGCGATCACATCTCGCGTCCTACACATCTACGACAACGTCATCGTCATTCGCAATGACGTCACGCGAAAGCCGCGGCTGCTTCGCGTGACCTATAGAAGTCAGGTTAGCTAGAGGTCATGCCAAGGACTAAGGAACTCACATGATGCCGTCAATGCGTCCGTTCTCCTTGCACCTGGCCCACATTTCGCTGAATCCGCCGACCTTGTCGACTCCCTGCGAGGCAGCACATGAACGATATCACATAGAGGTACATAGATGTACATAGAGGTACATGTGGTGAGAGGAAAATTGAATAAATAAACAAATAAATAAAAGATGAGTGGATGAATGAATAAAGGAATATAGATATTTATCGATTTATCTATCTATCTATATATTTATCTATTTATATATATATATCAAGAGTACATAATAAGAGATTATAAGCTATAATAGGATATAATAGGATAAATAGGATAAATAATAAGATATAATCTCCTATTATGTACTCTTGAGATATATATATACTTTATATATATATATATATATAAATATATCCATCCATCCGTCTGTCCGTCCGTCCATCCATCCATCCTTCTATCTGTCCTCCCTATCTCGCTCTCTCTCTCTTTTCTCACTCGTGCGCTCTCTCTCTTCTCTCTCACTCTATATCTCTCCTCTCCCTCTCTTCTTTCTTCCACTATCTCTCTCGCTCTCGCTACTGCAACGTCGTTGCTTGCAGTACGATATCGTCTGGTCTCAACTCGCTGGCGGCCGTCACATGGGAGGATGGCATCAAGCCGTTCTACGGGCACCTGCGACAGGAGACTGCGACACGCATCACCAAGGCACTCGCCATGCTGTACGGATGCATCAGCCTCGGCCTCGCATTCATCATATCCGGCGCAGAGGGCGTGGTCCAGGTCAGGGTCACGGGGTCAGGGTTAGGGTTGGCCTGAGGGTTAGGGTGAGGGTTAGGGTGAGGGTTGGGGTGAGGGTTGGGGTAGGCCTAAGGATTAGGGTTGTGGTAGGCCTAAGGGTTAGGGTTAGGGTTGTGGTAGGCCTAAGGGTTAGGGTGAGGGTTAGGGTTAGGGTTGGGATAGGCCTAAGGGTTAGGGTTGTGGTAGGCCTAAGGGTTAGGATGAGGGTTAGGGTTAGGATGAGGGTTGGGGTAGGCCCAAGGGTTAGGGTTAGGGTTAGGGTGAGGGTAGGCCTAAGGGTTAGGGTTAGGGTATGCCTAAGGGTAGGGTTAGGGTTAGGGTTGAGCGTCCTGCATAATTTATGGCATATAGACTTACGATGGTCATAACTATGTTCACAACTGGTTCAAAATGTGTACAATAAATAACGTCCACTGGATTTAAAGAGAAATCCGCCCCGTCCACATCGTTCAATTAAATTGAATATGAACAAGTATTAAAGCTTCCAGGAGTAAAGAGTGAATGACTGAATGTACATCTTGGTTTTAGGTATCAATTCTGGTAAACGGCACAGTTGGTGGACCACTTCTAGGAGTATTTCTGCTAGGAATGCTTTTCCCATGGAGCAATGCTAAGGTAACACACACACAGCCACACCATAACTCTATAAATCTATAAACCATAAATCTATAGTGAAACAAGCTAAGACATACACAGCCACACCATATCTCCTATATCCTATCTATAGAGAGACAAGCTAAGACATATACAGTTACACCATAATTCGTACAGACTGAGAGTGACTCTACGCTATTGTGATATGCAGTCGGACATAACAGAGACTAGAAAAGGTGTTGGCTTAATAATATATAATCATCACGGTCAGTAACACAACACCGCACTCACCACGCACTAAGTTTCAAACTATTGACATTTGATTTTACACCCGCCATTTTGATTTCACCCCGATTTCACGCCCGACATTTCGATTTCACACCCGCCAATATGATTTCACACACGACATTGTGATTTGACACACGACATTGTGATTTGACACCCGACATTTTGTTTTCACATCCGTCATTTTGATCACAGGGGGCGTTTGTCGGCACACTGACTGCCTTCATCGCTAGCATGTGGCTGGGTCTGGGTGCCACCTACTACGCAGACTACATCGTACCGCCCTACCTGGACACGTCCGTCGAGGGTTGTCCCGTTAATATGACACTGCCGCCCCTCTCCAACGAAACACTGCTCGAGTACGCATTGAAATATTCCCGCACTTTTTTAGAAATACGTTTAGCATTCGCCATATTGATATATTCAAATACGTAGATGCGTTCAAATTATGCACTCGTTGGTGAATCTCACGAGGATAGTATTTTGATTTTGTTCTAGAATTAATTCGATGAGAAGATGTAGGGAAAATGTGAGCCAACATAGTATTAAGTATATATATATATATATATATATATATATATATATATATATACTACTACT
>NW_014579559.1:11222-19997 GCF_000485595.1 Priapulus caudatus
ATGATTGGCTTCACGCCTCATTTGCTGCATCTAATCCTCTTGGACTAAATTAGACTAAATTACACGAATGACTGAACAGCTAGTGTCAGTTTGCATTATTGTCTTAATATGGTCAATGCTATAGCGCTATGCCAAATATATTGCCGTTGCCTCACGTCGGCACCGGCTAATTAGGATCCCCCTCAGTTAATCCTTTAATCTGCCAGCGCCGGCGCGGGCAGCGGCAGCAGCACTGCTGCAGCGACGCAGCCCAGCTTGCACGGAGCTATTGATTGCCTCTGGTTGCCAGGGGCAACGCTGTTCAATCAATACCTTCGTGTCCGTGGCGAGGCGATCGCGAGGCGATCACATCATGTCAGGGAGGGGGGGGGGAGTGGCTTGTAACAGCGTCATTACACTTCTCCCCCCACTAAACCGATGTTCACTAAAGTGGACATCGATCTACCAGCCTCCTGGCTGGCTCTACTTTCATGGTGATATTTAATAGCCGAATTAGTTTACATGCTCTTTTAGATAGCGTCTGAGCTACCATCAATACAATTAATACATAATACGCAATACATAACAATGACACATTATGGTCTACTGGTGTGGGCCTCGACCACGCGACCGCACACCGTCCAAAACTACTAGGGGATATTCGCGGTTCCGTGGCTGCGAAGTAAAGCGACGCAAAGTTCAGTGGACGTCAGTGGTCGACTTCCTCGTCGGATGCGTCGGGAGAGGGGGTTGGTGGTGTCGCCGCGGCAGACAAGATGGCCGCCGCAGCCATCCCCCAACCTGAAATTCGTAGTCCATTGGGTCTTCTGTGGTGTCTGACCCGGTGAACTGTCCGACAATCCCCGCTGCTGGGCACGGCCTGCATGGCCAGTGGCCACTCGTCCTCCCAGGAGTCGTCGTCGCAGGATTCGTCATCGTCGTCTGGCTCCAGGGAGGAGAGGTCGGGCATCGCCATGCCGGTGGAGTGTGCCTGTGGCGGGGCGGGTGGCATATGCTCCCCTCGCCCCGCAGCACAGACCTCTCAGGCATAGGTTGCGGCGACGCTGGCGCACGAGGCACAGGTGCAGGCAGGTGGTGCTGGCGTCCCGGATGCAATCAGGCGGCGCTGGTGTAGGCGCAGGCAGCGCAGGTCCCTGCCGGCGGCGCTGGCGCAGGAATCACATGCGCAGATGCCGGCGCAGGCCGCGCAGGTGCAAGTCGGCGGCGGAAACAACGGCGTCGGTAGCTGCCTTTCGTCGTCTTGACCGCTGTTTGCGTGATCCTGACAATGTCAAGTGGTGGGCGTAATACGTGGAACAGTGTCATAGCCGGGGCAGTATGTGACAATGACTGCCCGATAATTGCCATAGCGGCACAAAACAAATTGTAGAACGCGGTCGCGTATAAGCCGCGGAATAAACAGAGTTACAACCAGGCCGCTTTAAACGGCGTCTGACAAATATATGCGTTTAAATGAAGCGCGTGTTACTTATAGTGTGCTTTACGGATATGCTAATACGATTATCGCTACTAATTAACAAGACTAGTGCTAGCGGTGTACACGCTGCACGCCGTCGGGGCCGTAAAACCATCCTTAAGCCGGTATGGATTAACTAATGGGCCAATTATAGAGTAGAAGTGTGCATCGTGAAATTTGAGATGCATACCGCTAATCGAATGACCGTAGGTTGGCGTCATTACATGCACGCCATGTATACTTTGCCCTTTAGCGCAATCAGCTATATTGCGCGAGTGGCAACAACTCGTCTGCATCACAGCTATCAGTGCTTCACTGGCTGCATGCGTGTCGTCGTGGGGGTGCGACGAAAGAGGCCCTGACGCATTGGTCGTCAGGCCGTCGTGGGGCGGCGACGAAAGAGGCCCTGTGTCAACCAGCGTCCCTGACGCGTTAGTCGTGACGTGTGGCATTTCGACCCGTAAGCACGGTTCTATGCGCATCCCATGTGAAGAATGGGTATGCGAGTAGAACATTACACACAGGTACATCGGAAGTACGTTTTTGGCCTTGCGCCTTACTAGCAAGTGGCACTCGAGAAAATTTGTCGACCACGGTATAGTAAGGCTGCCAACGTGGGGCTAAACAAAATCGACGGGGTCTCCTATGTCAAAGGACTGAACCCTCGCGCGCCTACCATAAGGGCACTTATTTCGCGCATGTGCCACTTTAGTGTCATGCTGCATCGCAGCGAATGCTGGGTGCAAGCGTATAGTAGCGTGATTTACTGGATTGTCAGCGTATGACAATCGTCATACGATCTCTAGGTCTCTACCATCTGCGTGTGAATTGCTCCGACGTCGTAGCCGGAAGCGTCGCAGGGTAGCTAGTGGGAACTTCCATCAGGGAATTCCAAGATGGGAGCGTCAGTGAGAGAGTTACGAAGCGTAATGAAGCGTGATGAAGCGTAATGGTACGACTTGGAATATGAGTTGTGAAGCCTACTCAAGGTGGGGGTTGTGAGGCCCCACTGGTAGGCAAAGGCGGTACCACTTGATAAATGGGTCGTGAGGCCATACCGCTGAACGACGATGAGGTGGTGGGCATTGATTGATGAGGTATGAGATGACATCGGCGCAGGCGCGTCAAAAACAACCGAGAAAGCACGTCTGCTTAAGCATTGTAATGGCTGCCTCGTCCGTTATGGCCGTATGGCCGTAATGGCATGGCCGTAATGGCCGTAATAGTCCAGTCGCCATGAATCAGATGACTGATTCATCAATGACGACGAAGCAATCGTCTCTATGCGTGTCTCTGTCTAAAAAAATGTCGGCTAGGCGGCTCTGTGTTTCAGCCGTTAAAATTCGATCAGCCGGTATCGCTTGCAATGCGAGAGTGAAAGAATTTGTTGCCATACGGGCGAGAGTGAAATAATATGTCGCCATCAGGGCGAGAGTGAAAAAATTTGTCGCCATACGGGCACTTATTTCGCCACCATGCTGCTGAAAATTGTTAAGCGCATACTGCGCGAAACAGGGTTATGCGACGAACGTGGTTAGGGATTAGGGGTAGGTTATTCGAGTAACAATGATATCAATTATCAGACCGTTAATTAAGCCGTCTTGGTATGTGCGAATGTGTGGGATTATCTAGTGCACGCGCACTCGCGCACGCGTCACATACGCGTTGCAGACGCTCGTACACACACACACACGCACGCGCGCACACGCGCACACACGCGTTGCAGGCGTTCACACATACACACACGCACACGCACACGCACACGCGCCACACACGCAAGTTTCAGCGTACACACACACACCAAACACATCACACACACCACCCAGGCCGCACACAGCCAACACTCACTACACAGGCCGCACCACGCAACGCACCACACGGCGCACACGCAAGCAGCACACACAGGCGCCACACAGGCGTTACACAACGCCCGACACTCAGGCCGCCAGCACACGCCCCAAACACTCATGCCGCACCACGACACAGCACAGGCGCTATACCGCGACAGCCAGCGCCGTGTATACAGGCCACACCAGGCGTACACACGCACACACATGGCGTATACACGCCACACACAGGCGCACACACGCAACACACAGGCTTTACACGCCCACACACAGGGCGTATACACGCACAACAGGCCCGCTACACACGCACACTCAGGGCGGGGCGGCCGCCACACACGCCACACACAGGCCCTATTTACACGCACACACAGGCGCTTACACACGCACACACAGGCAGTACACACGCACGCCATAGGCCGTACCACGCGACACAACAGGCCGCACACACAGGCCCGTACACACGCCCACACACAGGCGTAACACACGCACGCACAGGCGTACACACGACACACACATGCGCCCACACGCCACACACAGGCGTACACACGCAATACACATGCGCACACACGCCGTACGCCCACGCACACACACACACACCAACACACAGCACAGGGCCCCCACACACAGGCCCAGCGCAGTCACTCATACCCAGTCATAACTTGCAATGGCAGCCCAATCATCAAGCCCTGCCTCAAAGCCCGTCTTAGGTACTTGTGCGAAGGTGTGCGATAACTAATGCCAGTTAGCGCGCCGAGACGCGTGCCAACACTCGCAGCCGACGCCGCCCAGTAAGTCAGAAATCCGCACGACGAGAATATTGAAGTTAGCGTGTTTTAGGCAACACAGCCAATTAGGATAATTAAATAATGAGTTAGACTAAACGCGCCAAGTAAGGTTAGCCTTTACTTACTCGGCCCGCGTGCTTCATGAGATCGTCGCGGTCTCAATCGGTGAGATGCAAAAGTAAGAGTCGCATGATGCCACGATGCTATTGTGCCGCATGGAGACGCGCCTCGTGATGCCTTATTTTAAAAAAAAAAAAAAACAAAACTAGATAGCATCGCCAGGGATATGCTCACAATTAGCCAGCAGGAACTAGCGCACTTTCACGGAACCAAACTGTAACGTTAGTTTAACGCTTACTTACTATTGTTGTTTTGCTATGCTTACGTTTTCGCTCAATAACATAGATAAGCACGAAGCCAATCAAAAGAATATCTATACCCATGACTGATATTGCTTTACATTCGACTGAGCATTCACTATTGCCTTTCACTGTTACAAATCTCAACAGGCGTCGCGTTGGAGCCTTAGGGATGATCCATTCGCGAATCCGCTTTGCTGCCAGCCCAGGCTTTTATAGCCACTGCGCATGCCCGCGGCGCAATGCGTCATGCCACGCGCCGCCGCCGCGCCAATCACAGCGTCGCGACACGTCTGCGCTTTACCTGGCTTCACCACCTTCACTCTGCGACGCTGGCGGCACCTAACGCGCCGCAAAAACCCGCTTTCTGTAGTCACCACCGCTCCAGGAGCTGGCCCCGCCCGCGCTATTCGCCGCGCCGACGCGGTCACGGGCCGCCTTCAATTGGTTCCTCGACTTGGCCTATGATTGGCTTTCACGCCGTCGGATTTTGCTGCAGGCTAATTCCTCTTGGACTAAATTAGAGTAAATTACGACGAATGACTGCAACAGCTTAGTGTCAGTTTGCATTATTGTTGAATATGGTCAATGCTATAGCGCTATGCCCAAATATTTGCCCGTATGCCTCACGTCGGGGCCACCGCGCGCTAATTAGCGATGCCCCTCAGTTAATCCTTTAATCTGCCCAGCGCCCGGCACGCGCAGCGGCCCCCCAGCCAGCCAACTGCCCGGCAGCCCGACGCAGCCCCGGCCCATTGCACGGAGCCTAGTTGATCGGCTGGTATGCCGCAGTTGCGCAACGCTGTCTCAATACGATAACCTTCCTTGCCTCCGTGGCCGAGGCGATTCGCGTCGCTGCTTGGGCGAGGGGCCGGGGATGGCTTTGCCCTAACAGCCGTCGTTACACACACACACACACACACACAGCACACACACACACCGCACACACAACACACACACACACACACCACACACACACACACACATTATAGATATCTAATATAATTAGATAGATAGATAAATATATAGAGAGATAGTTATTCAGAGGACTCACTCCCAGATTACATTTCACCGAGAAATACATAAAGCGATTTCACTCCTCCTCTCCTCAAGTGTTCATTAGAAATATTAACAGCATGCACATCAAACACCAGATAGCCACCCGCCTGCTTTCACCACATGTACCTCTATGTACCTCTATGTGATATCGTTCATGTATTGCCTCGCAGGGAGTCGACAAGGTCGGCGGATTCAGCGAAATGTGGACCAGGTGCAAGGAGAACGGACGCATTGACGGCATCATGTGAGTTTCTTAGTCCTTGACATGACCTCAAGCTGACATGACCTCAAGCTGACCTGACTTCTACAGGTCACGCGAAGCAGCCGCGGCTTTCGCGTGACGTCATTGCGAATGACGATGACGTAGTCGTAGATGTGTAGGACGCGAGATGTGATCGCCTAAGTCTAACAACATTCATACACGTATTTGGGTGTTGGTACGCGAGCGCGTTTGTATACGTGATTGTGTATATATAGTTGTGCGTGCGTGCGTGTGTGTGTGCGCGTGTGTATGTGTGGGGGGCGTGTACGTACGCGTACGTGCGTGCGTTCGCTCGTTCGTGCGTGCCAACAGCTATTCAACTACCATTTACAACCCGTCGTGCACCGCAGATGGGATCCGGATCCGACGATCTACCAGTCCGTGTGGAGCATGGCAGTCGGATACACCTTCTACTGGCTGTCCTTCTACGGCGTAAACCAGGTTATCGTGCAGCGATACTGCAGCATGCCCACACTACGAGACGCGCAGAAGTAAGTTTACCTATCAAAAGGGACTATAACGGGCGGTGGTCGGAAACAAAATTGGTCTTAAATTGACTAGGTCAGCATAAGTAGCACCAGCAAATAGTAAATTTTGGTGTTATTTGTACAAATTTGTAACGAAAACATTAGTCTTAACATTAGTGTTAACGATAAATTTATGTTCTCGCAGACCGGTGATAGAAACGTAGTAAAGTGACGAGTTTCTCCTATGCAGTGTGTAAGGTTCCGGTCTAGGAGAAAAAGTTAAAGTTAAGACTAATGTTAAGAGTAATTTTCTTCCTAACAAGGGGTCCCTATGTCTTCCGATATTGAGGTGGTATCAAGCACTCTAGGTCTGGTGGGTTCGGGGAGCTGTGGGGGAGTTTTTCGAACCACTTGACCTCTTAGTTTAGCTGTTTTAATTAGTATACTTCAGTGTATGGTGCGGTAACATGCACTCCATTGTTTGCTGCTCACCCATTCCGCTGCGTTTGTTCCCGCTCCACGTTTTTTTCGCACTCAATCGTTTTGTTACCTTTGGCATTCTACTCCTAGGGTAATACTCGACTGTTTGCATTAGGATATTTTAATATGCTTCACTGTTTGATTGTACTCCGCTATTTGGTGCACATTTTGTTGTTTGGGTACTACTGCACCATTCGTATCACGACATTACCGGGCAGTTGTGTTAGATCATAGCTAGGTTAGATAAATCAAATACATTTGTATTAGATACTCCACTGTTTGCGTAGAGTATCATTTTACATATATTATCGCTCATTTTATGTACTGTATCTCACACTGAATTGCTATGTTTAGCCTATAGGCAATTCTGCACTGTTTTCATATTACCCCCTTACCACTGTTTTAATATGACCCCCTTACCACTGTTTTAATATTACCCCCTTACCACTGTTTAGGTGACACTGACCTACCACCACGGTAGGTAACTATCTGATATGGTTAGGGTTAGGGTTAGGGTTAGGGAGTAGGCGTAGGCGACTCCCTAGACTCGTTAGTGGAGTAGGCGAGGTACGGTCCGGCATATTAGATAGTACTAGGGTACGTTCCGGCAGTACCCAGGGAGACATAGACCCTCTCAGCAACACTAACCTAGCTACCATCACAGTGGTTGCTATAGTAACTCGCTCTCTATGTTTGTGTAATATCTGCATTACATTAATCTGCACGACTCCACTGTTTAGGTATAACACTAACCTACCATCACACTGGTTGCTAAAGTAACTCACTCTCTACGTACACACACACACACACACAGGCACACACAGGCAGCGAGATCACTCAATACTCATTCATAACGAATGGCAGCAATCATCAAGCTGCAAAGCCGTCTAGGTATGTGCGAAGGTGTGCGATAACTAATGCACGTAGCGCGGAGACCGCAACACTCGCACAGGACGCGCATAAGTCAGAAATCGACGACAATAATGAATTACGTGGTGTAACACAGCAATAGGTAAATTAAACATAATGACTTAGACTAAACCGGCAGTAAGGTTAGCTTTACTTACTCGGCGGTGTCATGAGATCGTCGGTCTCAATCGGTGGATGAAAAAGTAAGATCGATGATGACACGATGCTATTGTGGATGGGACGGCTCGTGATCGTATAGTAGATAGCATCGCGGGATATGCTCACAATAGCCAGCAGGAACTAGCGACTCTCACGGAACCAAATGTAACGTTTAGTTTAACGTTACTATACTATTGTTGTTTTGCTATGTTACGTTTCGTCAATACATAGATAAGAGAAGCCAATCAAAGAATATATACCATGACTGATGTTGTTTAATTCAGACTGAGATTCACTATTGTTTCACTGTTACAAATTCACAGGCGGTCGCGTTTGGAGTTAGGGAGAGCATTCCTCGAATCCGCTTGTGCAGCGGCTTTTATAGCCACTGGCATGCCCGCGGCGCATGCTCATGCACGCGCCACGCGCGCCAATCACAGCGTCGGACACGTCTGCGTTCACCTGGCTTCACCACCTTCACTCTGGACGGTGGCGGCACCTAACGGGAAAACCCGCTATTCTGTAGCACCACCGTCCAGGAGCTGGCGCCGTCTATTCGCGCGGACGCGTCACGGGCGTTCAATATGGTTCCTCGACGTTGGCGATGATTGGCTTCACGCCTCATTTGCTGCATCTAATCCTCTTGGACTAAATTAGACTAAATTACACGAATGACTGAACAGCTAGTGTCAGTTTGCATTATTGTCTTAATATGGTCAATGCTATTGTGCTATGCCAAATATATTGCCGTTGCCTCACGTCGGCACCGGCTAATTAGGATCCCCCTCAGTTAATCCTTTAATCTGCCAGCGCCGGCACGGGCAGCGGCAGCAGCACTGCTGCAGCGACGCAGCACGGCTTGCACGGAGCTATTGATCGCCTCTGGTTGCCAGTGGCAACGCTGTTCAATCAATACCTTCTTGTCCGTGGCAAGGCGATCGCGTCGTGTCGGGGAGGGGGGGAGTGGCTTGTAACAGCGTCGTTACACACAC
>NW_014579559.1:22086-23677 GCF_000485595.1 Priapulus caudatus
ATATATATATATATAGATAGATAGATAGATGGATAGATAGATAAATCGATATATATATATATATAAAGAAGAACTCGTTTCCTGAACGAAGTTTTATATCACTAGAAAATGTAAGTGACACGCTGAAACAAATGAAAGGGAACTAATGTCAATACAGTATAACGATAACTGTCAGAGTTCTCTCTCTCCGTTAATATAACTAAATGGACAATATCCCATAACTGTACATCCCCCCAGTTCGAGGGGGCAACGCCGCGAACTCAAGGAGAAATCCAGTGGCCGGTCTCTGGTTCATAGACGCGAGGCTGGCGAATCGCACGGCGAGGGCGCAGTGATGGCGCGGGAGGCGAAGCATCGCTGAGTGGCGGCGGCTGACCATGTGGAGGCGATGCAGGGGCCAGAATAGGCAGCGATAGAGTGGCTGCTGGGAGATCGTCATCTGTAGGCCTCTCATGTGGTGCTGAAGGACTCGGCGGCGCAACACAAGGCGTGTCCGTGCACGGATCGCGTGGGGCAGCATATGGAAGACCAGGACGAGGCAGGGCAGCATCTGGCGGTTTGAGAGCTGGTGGTGCCAGCGACGGCATAGATGGTCCTGCATGGGCCCGTTCCTGGATCTCGGTAAAAGCCGGAACAAATGCTCGGAGGAACATCCGGTTCCGTGTGGTGAGGCGCCCGGACCCGTCCACTTTAATGCGGTATTGGTCGTGGCCAAGAGTCTCGACGACCGTGCCGGTGCGGTCCCAGCGCTTTGGCGAGTTCCCCACTTGATTCTGGATGAAGCACCTGTCGCCGTCATGTATGGGACGCAGGGGGCGCACATGCTCATTCAGGCTCTCAGACGACTTCACGAATCTCGCTCGTAGCGCGACCTCCTTCGAGTGCCATGCCTCTTGCCATTCCGGGCGGACAAACGGGTTCGAGTACTTCTCCAGGCGGTTCACGAAAGAGAATGAGTCACGCAGCTGTTTCCCAAAGACGATCTGGGCTGGTGAAACGTTGCAGTCCGGATCCGCACGTAGCAACCTGTCATTGTCTAACACGCCTGTCGGGCCAACATTTGACCGTAGGAGACGCTTTGCTGACTTTACGGCCACTTCCGCCCGCCCATTTGACTGAGGGTGGTGAGCGGATGAGACTCGGTGGCTGATGCCCCGGCAGTAGAGGAAGTCGCGAGTGGCACTGGCGGTGAATTCCGGCCCCCCGTCGCTGGATAACTCCCCCGGCACCCCAAATGTTGCAAAGAATGCGCGAAGACTTGCAATGAGGCCCATAGCTCCTGCCCGTGGCGATCCCACCGGGGACGCAAAAATCTCGACCCATCCAGAGAGGCGGTCTCCCACCACGAGGTAGTGGTGCCCACCGAAATCGAGGAAATCTGCAAACACAGCTTCAAACGGTGTGGATGGTGGTGTTGCCTGCGTGGACGGAAGAGGTGCTTGGGAAGGAGCATTCTTGTTGCACTCATGGCATTCCGCACGGATTTTGTGAATATCGGCAGTGATGCCAGGCCAGAAGATCATGGCTCGTGCGCGAAGTTCCATGGACGACATGTCATGGCGCCATTCAAACCCTTCCTGAGCCCGAAACA
>NW_014579559.1:27052-28489 GCF_000485595.1 Priapulus caudatus
CTCTCTCTCCACTGCTCTCTTTCTCTCTCATCACGGCATCATCAACATCATCATCATCATCGTCAACGTCGTCGCTTGCAGTACGATATCGTCTGGTCTCAACTCGCTGGCGGCCGTCACATGGGAGGACGGCATCAAGCCGTTTTACGGGCACCTGCGACAGGAGACTGCGACACGCATCACCAAGGCACTCGCCATGCTGTACGGATGCATCAGCCTCGGCCTCGCATTCATCATATCCGGCGCAGAGGGCGTGGTCCAGGTCAGGGTCACGGGGTCAGGGTTAGGGTTGGCCTGAGGGTTAGGGTGAGGGTTGGGGTGAGGGTTGGGTTAGGCCTAAGGATTAGGGTTGTGGTAGGCCTAAGGGTTGGGATAGGCCTAAGGGTTAGGGTTGGGATAGGCCTAAGGGTTAGGGTGAGGGTTAGGGTTAGGGTGAGGGTTGGGGTAGGCCTAAGAGTTAGGGTGAGGGTTAGGGTTAGGGTAGGCCTAAGGGTTAGGGTAAGGGTTGGAATAGGCCTAAGGGTTAGGGTTAGGGTTGGGCGTCGTGCATAATTTATGGCATACAAACTTACGATGGTCATAACTATGTTGACAACTGGTTTAAAATGTGTGCAATAAATAACGTCCACTGGAATTAAGGAGAAATCCGCCCGGTCCACATCGTTCAATTAAATTGAATATGAACAAGCATTAAAGCTTTCAGGAGTAAAGAGTGAATGTACATCTTGCTTTTAGGTATCAATTCTGGTAAACGGCACAGTTGGTGGACCACTTCTAGGAGTATTTCTGCTAGGAATGCTTTTCCCATGGAGCAATGCTAAGGTAACACTCACACACAGCCACACCATAACTCTATAAATCTATAAGCCATAAATCTATAGTGAAACAAGCTAAGACATACACAGCCACACCATATCTCATATATCCTATCTATAGAGAGACAAGCTAAGCCATATACAGTTACACCATAATTCGTACAGACTGAGAGTGACTCTACGCTATTGTGAAATGCAGTTGGACATAACAAAGACTGGAAAAGGTGTTGGCTTAATAATATATAATAGTTTAATCCTTGCTTCGGCTTTCATCGCCGTCAGTAACGCAACCCCCGCACTCACCTCGCACTAAGTTTCAAACCATTGACATTTGATTTTACACCCGCCATTTTGATTTCACCCCGATTTCACGCCCGACATTTCGATTTCACACCCGCCAATATGATTTCACACACGACATTGTGATTTGACACCCGACATTTTGTTTTCACATCCGTCATTTTGATCACAGGGAGCGTTTGTCGGCACACTGACTGCCTTCATCGCTAGCATGTGGCTGGGTCTGGGTGCCACCTACTACGCAGACTACATCGTACCGCCCTACCTGGACACGTCCGTCGAGGGTTGTCCCGCTAACATGACACTGCCGCCCCTCTCCAAC
>NW_014579559.1:30052-30427 GCF_000485595.1 Priapulus caudatus
TCAAAGATGGCCACCGTCTAGAGGATGCAAAGATGGCCGCCGCCTAGAGGACGCAAAAGATGGCCGCCGCCTAGAGGTCGCAAAGATGGCCACCGCCTAGGCGACTCAAAGATGGCCACCGTCTAGAGGATGCAAAGATGGCCACCACCTAGAGGATGCAAAGATGGCCGCCGCCTAGAGGTCGCAAAGATGGCCGCCGCCTAGAGGACGCAAAGATGGCCACCACCTAGGGTTCCTCGCCAGGTGGCGCCACGTGTAAAATATTGTATATATGTTGTATGTTATATATTATATAAATATAAATATATATATACATCAGTGTTGTAGTCGAGTCCGACCCCCCCCCCCCCGAGTCCGAGTCTGAACCCCCTGAGT
>NW_014579560.1:0-994 GCF_000485595.1 Priapulus caudatus
CTCTCTCTTTCTCTCTCTCCCTGCCTCTCTCTCTCACTTATCTATCTCTCTATATCTGTCTCACTCGCTCACTCTCCCTCCTCTCCTTCTCTTTCTCTCGCTTTCTTTCTCTATCTCGCGCGCTCTCTCTCTCTCTCATCTTTCTTTCTTTCTCTTCCTCTCTCTCTTTCTCTCTCTCGCGCTCTCTCGCTCTCTCTTTCATCTCTCTCACCCGCACACTTTCCCTCTCGTGCCGCCCACGACGAAACGTGGGAAATTATCGTTTCGTGAGATGACGAGAGATTCACGGATAAACGCGGGCAGAAGTCGATGGCGAGGCAGAGGCTGCAGAGGCTCACGCAACAGCTGTTCGCTCCTGAAGCCCCGAAGCCATACGCGGGGAGGCTGAGGAGCACAGGGATGCGAGCACGCTGTCTGATGATCGCGGCGTGTTGGTGATGTTGGCGATGTTGATGATGTGTGGTGATGTTGGTGATGTTGCTGATGTTGACGATGTGTGATGATGTTGGTGATGTTGGCGACGTCGCTGTCACTGTCGCTGTCACGACGTTGATGATGTGTGGTGATGTTGGTGATATGTTGTGATGTTGGTGATGTTGGTGATGTTGGTGATGTTGGTGATGTTGGTGATGTTGGCGACGTCGCTGTCAGTATGTAGAACGTGACATGCACGCCCGCGCGCATACACGCAGGCATACACGCACCAACGCACGCACGCACACACACGCATACATGCACGCGCCCGCACGCACACACACACACGCACGCATGCAGGCAGGCACGCGCACAGCGATACGGCAAACCTGCAGGCACACGCACGCACCAACGCGCGCACGCATGCAGGCACACGCATGCAGGCACACGCATTCAGGCACACATACACGCATGCAGTCACGCGCAGGCACACACACACACACACGCACACACGCACACACACACACACACACACACACGCACGCACGCACACACACACACACACACGCACGCACGCACA
>NW_014579560.1:1541-5572 GCF_000485595.1 Priapulus caudatus
GATGGGGGAGAGAGAGAAGTCGAGAGAGAGATGGAGAGAAAGTGTTGTGTTTGTGCGTGCGTGCGTGCGTGCGTGCGTGACGTACGTGCTTGCGTGCGTGCGTGCGTGCGTGTGTGTGTGTGTGCGTGCGTGCGTGCGTGTGTGTGTGTGTGTGTGCGTGCGTGCGTGCGTGTGTATGTGTGTGTGTGTGTGTGCGTGCGTGCGTGCGTGCGTGTGTGCATGCGTGAGCGCGTGTGTGTACGAGAGAGAGAGAGCGAGAGAGACAGAGAGAGAACAGTGTAAGAATAGACAGGAAGAAGGGAATGAATATATTAACAGGTATAAGTTAGTTAAGTAACATGCAGACTAATGCATGCAGAATATTATAATAATGTTATAAAATGTGATGAGCTAAAATTCTCATTCCTAATATTAAAATTCATGATTATGCAATGCGGGAATGAAGCGCCACCTAGTGACAAACCACCCACACATACGGCGCCAGCTGTTTTTAAACAACTGCACTACAGCGCCGCCTCGTGGTATCCCGTGGCATACTCGTTACTCAGAAATCACGATTCAGTGTTAATTCATTTTTTAATTAATCACTTACTGTATAATCAGTTAATTAACGACTTAATTTGTAATAAAGTAGAAGGCAATTACTGGTGACGAAACGTAACGATGAATAAATCTAGATTTATGTAGCAAACGAAATAATTGAATAATGGTTAATGGTTAGAGAGAGAACAATACGACAGCGACGGAGAGAGAGCAGGAGAGAAGACCCTGACGATAAAGACGAGAGAAGGAGCAACCCGACGAGAGACGGAAGACGAGAGAGAGGCGAGAGCAGGACAGAGCAGAGGACGAGAGAGAGAACGAGAGACGCAGAGGAAAGAGATCGCCAGAGGCCACGGACACGAACCAGAGAGAGAGAGCTCGACCCGGGAGGTGAGAGAGAGACGAGAGACGCACGAGACGACCGCCCGGCGATGGAGAAGAGCCCATGACACGAGACGCACGAGACGCAAAGAGCAGAGAGAGCCGGGGCCGAGAGTGGAGGAGAGTGCAGCAGTTGAGAGACGAGGAGAGATAGAGGTGAGAACGCAGCGGAGAGCCAGGGAAGCAGAAGATGAAGAGAGAGGATCGACGATGACATGAGCACGAGAGCAGAAGCGAGAGAGAGACGAGATGAGAGATGAGAGAGAGAGAACGGCCAGAGCAGAGCAGAGAGAGACGAGAGAGAGCAGCCGAGCGACGCAGAGCAGAGGGCAGAGAAGAGAGAGCGGAGAGAGGACGACGAGCAGAGCAGAGAGAGAGAAGAGAGAGACAGGGCCGAGAGAGAGATGAGAACGCCAGGAGAAGCAGGGGGGCCGGGGGTCTTGCAGAGAGGAGAGAGAGGAGAGCACGAGACTAGAGAAGGCCAAGAGAGCAGAGACGAGGGGGAGATGTTCAGAGGAGTAAATGATGAGAAGGCATAAGTGAGTAAAGGAGGAGAACTATGCCAAGGAAGACAGCAGAAGTGAAGACAAGGACAGTCGAAAGACCCTTTAATAAAGAACAGGCGCATCATATGGAAGGAACGTTGCAGAGCGGGTCGTGTGTGGTGCGTAGCCTGCGTGCGTGGTGCACGCTGCGTGGCCGTGCCGCTGCGTTCACGTGCGCTGCTGCGCTGCGTGACGTGCGTTTACGTGTTTGCCTACTGTTAGTCTGCTCGGTTGTTGTTGTGTTAGCGTGCGTTGGTGCGTGCGCCTGCGTGCTGTGCGTGACGTGCGCCTCGCGTTGCGTGCGTGCTATGCTGGACGTCTTTGCTCACTGTTGTTGCCTCGCTTGTTGTTCGCTTGTTTGCGCTTGCGTTGCGTGCGGTGCCTGCGGGTGCGTCGCGTGCGTGCGTGACGTCCCGTGCCGTGCGTCGCGCTGATGTGAGTGTAGTGACGAGACACAACCCGTCTGTTTCGCTACCCTGTTGTTTGTCGTTAGTTGTTGCGCAAGGGCATACTTCTATTCAACCATATATCGTCAAGAAAAATTCGCAATATTCTCCAACAGGCCTCAGTTCTTTTCCGGATATCCCACTGCATCGGTGCGTTGGTATGACTCCCCAACCCGTGTGTACCTATCCCGTCTCCAATTCCAATTCCCTGGCTGCCCCATTCCGCGTACGCGTTCGGGAACCTATAGGCCCTTGTTCCGGTCTGGCCGGTAGCAAACCCTGTTAAGTTTTATTCAAAGATACAAAGAAAGGAGAGAAACAAGCGAGGAAATAAAAAATTTTTATGTGAGTCATCATCATACAATTCCCTGCTTGCAGCTGCCTGTCTGGCAACACCTGCGAAGCTGGTCTGGTGATCGCGCACACGATGCAGGTCACTCAGAGACTGACCGTTGGTTCAAGCGCGGCAGGCCGCAGTCTTCCCGCCGCGCGCCGCGTGACTGGATGCTGGTGATCGGCTAATGTTTGAACGCATACAAGACGGAGTTCCTCATTCATAGGCGTAACCGGCAACAACTGTTGCAAAGTGGACATTGGATCATATCACTGTCGGAGTTGCTAACATGTTTCGCCAGTATCCGTGACCAGAAACTTTGGGTGCTGGTTTGATTCGTGGCTAACGATGCGAGACTCATGTTTCCTTTCTAAACTCTGCAGTACTTCATTTTTCCATCTTCATAATATTAGAGGAATCCGAAAGTTTCTTTCTACGGAATCAACAAAAATTCTAATTCACGCATTCATTACTAGTCGTGTTGATTGCTGCAATAGTTTACTTTATGGGCTGCCCCAGGTACAACTGAATAAGTTACAGCCAGTCCAAAATGCAGCTGCTCGGCTTATCTGCAATATATCCAAGTTTGATCATATATCACCTGTTTTATATCATTTGCATTGGCTGCCAGTCTATTTCCGTATAGAGTTTAAAATATTACTCATCACTTTTAATGCATTACATTGTATGTCACCAGATTATATCAGGGAATTAGTCACATTAAAGAGACCTAATCGGTACAGTCTGCGCTCTGGTAACCAAATGTTAATTGAGCCACCAGCTGTAAAAACGTTGGCTACACTTGGCGATCGAGCTTTCTCATCAGCTGCCCCAAAATTATGAACTAAGCTACCTAGTCATATTCGATGTGAAAAGTCGCTGGAATCTTTTAAACGCCTAGTCAAAACTCATCTATTTAACATTGCATTTAACACATAGACATTATATTTTTAGGTGTACATTTGATTTGAGTTCTATTTTATTGAAAATGTTATATTGTTGTCGTTTTTAGGATCTATATTTTACAATGTTGCAGTCCGCCATTTATAATCAGGAATTGTTATGGGATTGTCGTAATTTAAGTATCTATATTTTACAGTGTTGCAGTCCGCTGTTTTATAATCAGCCTTTGTAATGCGCACGTGAACATATCTGCATGTAACGTGCGCAATATAAATCAATAAATATTATTATTGTTATCTACTACATAAATGGGGGACTCTGTCTGTCACTCTGTCCGTCTATCTTCTCGAGACCCGTAACAGGTGACCCCCAACACCATATATATTCTGAATCAGCATGACGCGACGACCATTTTAAGCAAAAAAAATTGCAAATTAAGCCAGCAAAATATTTAAAAAAAGCCAAAAACATCAAAAACGACCGTATATGTACGTGAACTATCTATGGTGTCATGTGACACCGGGTGCTATAGTTATTTATTAAATATTACCATTTATTTCATTGTTTGTCAAATGTTCTCATACATGACTCCTACGTTTATGATGTCATTATGTCTTTCTTCCATGGCCCGATAGGGGCATGCAACAAATAAAATTAATTCAATCCGATGCATAAAATGTTATGGGACGGTGGCGCCCCCGCGAATGAGCGGTACATTTTCGAACGATTTTGGTTTTGCTTTTGGGTGGGTTCGGGTGCAAAGCAGTGAACGCAGGCTTTGTGAGTTACAGCGCTCGAGAAGTGACGATTTCGGTTTCGCTTTTGGGTGGGTTCGGGTGCAAAGCAGTGAACGCAGCCTGCAGGGAGTACGCTTTGTCA
>NW_014579560.1:7482-10361 GCF_000485595.1 Priapulus caudatus
CTCACGCAACATGCACGAGACTTCGATAGTTTGCATAACATGCTCTAAGAAATCACGTCAAATAACTTTCAGAGTTGAGATATTTTTGGGTTAGCGTAAACACTTACAGTACCCCGTACAGACTACGAATTTTAGCGCGCGTCAGACCCGGCGAGAAACTTAGCCAGCGTCTGTACGCCGGCTGTAAGTAGTTGGTGTGTGGAGGGCTTTACTAGTACTGCGATATTGATTGCCTACTTTTTTTAAATGATTCGTACCATGTTCTTCGACTACACCACACAAGCGGGCTCTTATCCGGACTAAGTTAGCCTGCAGCCTGCGCCCTGCCTTCCATTGCGCGGCTAACTTGCCGAGCGGGCCAGCCGCTGTATTTGGAGCAGGATAGCGTGTACACACTGTAAATATTTAGCGCGAGCCTGACGCGCGCTAGTGTAATACCATATTATCAAATTCGTAGTCTGTACGGGGTATTAGACTGACTCCGTCGGTGTGTGAGGACCACTTGAGGGCTCGGTGACGCTTGGAGTCAGTCTTGTAGCAGACTACCCAAGTATAATACTAGGAAAAGATCTTCACAAGAGATTCAAGCGGGGTCGCAGGCCGCAGGTTGTTACGTAAGCCTCTGTTAGTGACAGAAATAATGACAGCTTAACGAGTGATGGTCTTAACTCGTGTTAGGCGGCTCCTGCATCATTAAATCCGCCGTCAGCACTCACCAGATGGCGCTAGCTAAGATAACACACGCGCGCGGCTACATCAAACCAATTACGCAAGGAGAATCAATATAAAGAAATGCACTCACTGCGGATACATGTAGTGTCTGTGATCTACGCATGATTTCAATAGAAGAAGCATGATACAATAAAGCCGCTCTATAGCAAACGATGAGCGTCCCACGTCTCCCGCTCTGCTAGCTGTCCTTTTTGCAGCCTGTTCTGCTAGCATCTATGACAAATACGACATACGCATATACGCTCTCCTATGACGTTATTCGTAATATGACAAATGTTGTTGTACGTGTTATCTCGCCGCATCATAGGAGTTTAAGCGAGCGCTATTATGCAAACGCAAGCACCAGTGAATTCAATGTAAAGACAGCGAACGAAGTTGACTCGGCCAATATTTGTCATAGGAAGCAATCGTCCTATGCGACAAGTAGATGTCATAGGAGAGGCGTATATGCGTATGTCGTATACTTGTCATAGATTAATTAATAATATTTACTGATGTATAGTTTGCGCACTTTGATCGTGCAGATTATCTGTGTTGCGTCTTGTTTGCGCATTACAAAGCTGATTATAAAACAGGCGAACTGCACAACTGTAAAATAAGATACTTAAATTACGCGCTAGATTGCTGAACGAATTGCGATTATAGAATATGCGACTGTCAACATGTAAAATATAGGAGTTCCTAAAAAACGACAATAATATAACATTTCAATAAAAAATAGAACTCAAATCAAATGTACACTTAAAAAGATAATGTCTATGTTTAAATGCAATGTTAAATAGATGAGGTTGTGGGACTGAGCGGTGATAGAGAGGTCCGGGGATTGCGTGATCTTTCATCAGTGCAGGATAGGTACTGAAGGTATGGCTATTCCTATAATTGTGTTGGGTCAGCTTATTTATGAAACCTCGATCCGCCAAGTGTAGCCAAACGTTGCGCTGCATCGATTTTTCGCCTTTGACGTGGGAGGGTAAATGGACGCACGATATAAATGCACTCACTATAACCTGCGCTTCTTCAAACCAGGAATTTCTGCGCGTAACGACCGTCGTATAAGCGTCTTCACGCGGCCACTGAGAGTCGCTCGATGCCGCCGCCGAATTGTACGCTATCTACAAGCCAGCACACGGTGATGAGATTTCACTGCTGCCCACGGCAACATGCACGAGCTTCCGATTAGTTTGCATAAAAATGCCTCTAAAGAAATCACAGTCAATAACTTCAGAGTCTGAGATATTTTTGCCGATTAGCGTAAACACTTACAGTACCCCGTACAGACTACGAATTTTAGCGCGCGTCAGACCCGGGCTAACTTAGTCCGGGTCTGACGCGTGCTAAATGTAGCGCTACAGACTGCCATATTTGAGCGCAGAGTGAAATCTGCATCACCGTGTGTGCTTGTAGATAGCATAACCAATTCGCGGCGATCGAGCGACCCTTCAGTGGCCTCGTGGAAGACGCTTTACGCGGTCGTACGCGCAGAAATTCTGGTTTGAAGGAGCGCAGTTATAGGTGCTTTAATATGTAGCGTCCATTACCCACGTCAAAGGCGAAAATCGATGCGAGCACAATGCAGTGAAACAAATGAAGCGGATTTTGCCGCGGCTTGTTATCATATGGGATGCAGAGCCTTGGAAAAACAGCACGCCGTATATATTATATGAATTTCGTCTCAAGTTGCTGGTCTGTGCCGATGAATGAAAGCTGGCGAGTCTGTGTTGGGGGCTCCGCTAATGACTGCGACGCTGTAACCGTCGCCGCCGTCGGCTCGGTGAATCTATATAGGGCGCTCCGCATGCGTTTTTCGCTGTCGGAGAGTGTCGTATAAGTTATAACCACTAACGTGAATTATTGAGCCTCTGTGCGTGACTGCAAACGCTTGAAAGGACCTAGCTGTTGCCAGCTGTTCTCTCTCACTCATCCGGAGATTCACAGCAGCTGTCCCTCGTACGCAGCGTTTTCTGTGCAGTCGTTATTATGTCGCTGCTCGCGTCCGATGGTCGCAGAGGTCTTACTCACTTGCCGTCATCACACACACGCATGCACGCACGCGCGCGCGCACGCACGCACGCACGCGCGCACGCACACACGCGCGCGCACACGCACGCACACACGCACACACGCGCACACTAACACACACACACACA
>NW_014579560.1:11175-12610 GCF_000485595.1 Priapulus caudatus
TAATGCTTTCTCCACGGCCACGAGGCATCCAACTTTCCTCCACAATGCTAATTATTGCACTCTAGTGCCGAATTTCGGCGAAAAAAAATGCCAAAAAAGGCCTTTTCTAGAGACGAAGTAGTGCAACGGTGAACAATCTCGGAGGCTTACTGTTATACGCCTCCTGAAAGCGTTGTGCCGCAGCACATAGCTGACTCGTGTAGGTATACCGTTGCAGTGCAATTGTTGGGTATTCACGCAACCCGCTACATACATAATAATATACTTACAGTTACAGATAACGCTCTTAGTGATTTGAACGTATTTTTCCGTCGGCAGTTCGATCACATTGAATGATCTAGATCCGTTAATTCTCTGGAGATAATGTCAGGCACACCGAGACAGTGTTTGTTGATGCTGTAATGCCAGTATAGTCTTCTTTCGTCTCGTTCAATGCTTAAAAATGGAGACGCGATGGTTATCGTTAATAATTAATTAAATAAGTAGGTAAACAATTCCGCCACGAGTTTTTTTACATAGTAATCGGCTTAGCGATGCCGGGCCTTCGCTAAAAAACGAAAATTAATTACTAATTACTCTCGAGGCCCTGCATTAATCAGCGGGCGTCTAATGGAGGAACGTAGTCATGCAGGACTCCATATTTACACCCTCGTGCGGGTTCGCACAGCGCTATTTTTACACTGTCTGGAACATCGTCGAGTGAAGGCGTGTAGAGATGCTTGTAGAGATGATGTGGGAATGGTACTATTAGACAGGCAGCTTACATCGGCCGACGAGAGTATAGGTGGTCCGCACAGCGTCCGTACTTCTATAGCGACGCTGAGTGTTAATAGGGGTTATGTTGTCGGCAATTGAAATGCTGAGGCGCGGTTTGTGCGTGGGTCGCATCCTTCAATTTCCAAAGACGAAATTGCTGTGGATTTCTGAGCGCGCACGTTTGTTACTTACCGTGTATTTCATTGTTCGCCGAAGTTTTTATCGAGGAGGAGAGGAGCGGCTGCTAGGCAACCAGCTGCGTGTGCATTCTGGATGAAGGTTGTGCGCGTGGGCTTCATTGTGAAGGGAAACGCTTTCCGGCGTACGTGCGCTTGTTTGTGTGCGTGCGTCCGTGAGCGTTTAGTAAAACATTTGTGCGAACACTCCGTTAAAGGATTTCGTTCTTGGACATAATTTGTTTTGGAATGTATGTCGACAGTCTCCTACACTGGGATTCCGGCTTCGAGTCCCAGCTGGGGAACAGCAGGGCTTTTCCCCCTTTACCTACCTCTTTAGTATGTATTATTTTTAATTTTTTACTTTTTAATTTTAATTTTTTTATTTATTCTTTTATTTCTTTGATTTCTTATGATTTTTTTACTGTTTGGATGGGATCGATGGCATGGGATGGATGCGTCGATGGCATGGACATGGCATGGCATGGTGCGGTGCGATGGCC
>NW_014579560.1:15787-23754 GCF_000485595.1 Priapulus caudatus
TATATATCCTTCCTTCTTCATCACCCACCACCTATTCCACCACACATTTAGCCATCCTCCCGCGCATCGTCCTCTCCCCACATGGCGTTTCCTCTCCTACCCTCCCCCACCACCCCTACCGTACATTTTGTATGGCGTATGCCCGGCCAGTTCACCAAAAACCTAGAGGTAGAAATGTCTCTCACATACGCGAACCTTGGGTAGGAATTTTCTACTTTTATATAAAGGGTAGTTCTTTCTGTCCTAGCTCTTTCTACCGTGTAAGGCAGAAATGTCTTCTTTTATGGGTAGATTCATGTATAGACAGTAGTCTCTACATGATAGCGAGCGCCGCATGAACATGGGCCTCGCACGACCACGCGTCATGTCCCCCCAGGTGGCGCCAGTGTTGCGTGGCAGCCGCGCTCGGTGAGATTCTTGCGCGATTGTTGTTAGTGTGCGTGCGTGCGTGCGTGTGTGTGCGCGTGCGTGTGCGTCATGCCGCTAGCTCTCGCGCTCAGTTGCTCGCCCGCATTCACACAGACCGTAATTGCGAAAGCGGCGCTGTAAAAGCTGTGTGCCGATATGCTGCAGCCATTAATCAGTGTCTCGTGATATCAGGTATATTGCCTGGGAGGGAGCTCACGAGCTTTCAGAAGCGTATGATGATGTAGTGGGCGGCTGCCCGACATGATTAATCTTGCTCTCGTTCCACTGTCGTTGTTGCTGTGGCAGTTGTTGTTGCTGCTTTTACTGCCACTGTTGTTGTCGTTGTTGTTGTTGTTGTTGTTGTTGTTGTTGTTGTTGTTGTTGTCGTTATTGTTGCTGTTGTTTTTTTAGTTAATTTTGTTATTGTTGTCGTCGTTGTTGTTGTCGTCGCCGTCGTCGCCGTCGTTGTTGTTGTCGTTGTTGTTGTTGTCATCGTCGTTGTTGTTGTTGTCGTCGTTGTCGTCGTTGTTGTTGTCATTGTTGTTGTTGTCTTATTCATCTTTATCATCTTCTTCTTTTTCTTCGTCTTATCATTGTCATTTTTGTCGTGAGGTTTGTTGGTGTTGCTATTGTTGTCTTTGTCTTGCATGTCTGAGAGTACGCTCACCATACGTGAGGCCGTGTGGGTTTCATGAACACACGGCAGGTGTGTGTGTGTGTGTGTGTGTGTGTGTGTGTGTGTGTGGTTTTGTTTTGTTTTTTGGGATGTGCGGCGCGGGCGGCAGCCCGGCGATGCGGTGTGTGTGTGCGTGCTGTGTCGCGTTGCTTGCTGTGCTGCTGTGTGTGTGGTGTGTGTGTGTCCAGCCAGCAGCCGCCTGAGCAAGGTTCCCCACCACGCAGTATACCACACCTGACGTGGTTGCCATGTAGATCGCCATGCATGTCGTTACTATTGATGTAACTCGTGTTTGTTTTACCGCATTCTAAGGAAACGATCAGGAAGTGAGTTGTTTTGTTTTTATTACTTCGCTAGTCATATCATATAGGGTGCATGATACACATGAGATGTGTGTGTCGTGTTGCTGTATGGTGGAGCTGGCTTACAGGTCGCACACGCCGACACATACGCACACACACCCGCACACACGTACCAAACACACAAAACACACACACTCCACACACATCACACCGCACGTACGCACACGGCACATGTTTACGAACGCAACACACGTACTGCGCGCAACCCAACACACACACACACGTCACACACACACACACACACCACGATCGCCGCGCTACACCATCACATCGCCGCTGCGCAGCTCACACATGTCTCACACGCGTCCATCTATTATCACACACGCAACGCACACACACACAAACAACACACATGTTTTTTTATTTGAAAGACGGCGATTATGACGACGAGAGTCATATAGCGTTCTCTCTAAATCGCACTAGTGTCGCATGATAACTCCTCTACTGTCTCCACACGACAAGCCACACTAACACACACAGAGAAGGAGGCGGAAAAGAGAGCAACGATATTCAACGACACACATATCACATTCAGTTTTTTTTTCCTATTGTCACAGCGATTTCTAGACTTGTAGAGTGTTCATATTGCACTTGCTCATCTCACCTGACTAATTGATATCTCGCAAACACGCGCGCGCCACGTCGTGTGCCTAGCACGCACGACCACATTACACATCACATTACCACAGGGTTTAAATTTCCCACACACGTCTCACTTCACACTCACACACTCACAACACACACGCACGCAAGCACTGCGACATACACTACAAATTTACATAACACATACTACGGCCACAAATCTCAGCAATTCCGTTAAGACACGTTTAGGCCTAGGTTATGCTAACTTCCCGCGGGTGCCGGACGAAGGCACCAAGTGTTTTGTTTTCTAGCAGTGCGTTTCTTCAAGTGTTCTAACAAATATGCACCGGCGCAGCAGCTGTGCTGTTTTTTGTTTTCGCAGATATCATCGGTGATGTCTCTTTTGCGTGTTTGCGGTTTTCGCGTGCGCAGATTGTGGCGGTTCGGCGGCTTGGATTACCGTTTGATGGTTGGTGTGTTCGATCTACTGGGAGCACCGGGGCGTCTGACGGGAGGTTGTTGCGGCGTCCTACGGAATTTTGCTTACATGTTGGTGTGCGTGGTATTCGCTAACTTAAGCGATTGTGTGCTCAGGTCTGTGGTCCACTGTTTTATACTATAGACCTGTGTTGTCCCCGCGAGTGGGCGTAGACTTCACGGGTTGGGTGGCTTTGCTTAAATTAAACTACTTGAGGCTATCCTCTAGACGACTACGCGGTGTGTCGCTCTTTTTGCTCGTTCGTGGGGGATTAGTCGCTAGGCTCGTGTCTGTGTGTCACTGTGTGTATGTATTATATATTACTGATTAGTATACTAGTATATACTAGGTGCTCGGTCGCAGGGCGGGGGGAGATAGCGGCGGTAGAGGTATATAAGGTAGGGTAGTATCGATAGTTATAGTAGTATATCTACTTCGTTGACTGTGCGTGAGCGGAGGAGTTAATAATGATAGTACGGTAATCACGCACTAATTGGTTTGGATAGTAAGCGTTTTAGGTATAAACTCTGATATATAGTGTAGCACACGCAGCACCTCATTGGTGTCGTGTGACGTTGTCTCCTGTGATTGTGTGGAGGTGTCTTCAATTAGGTTGTGTTGCTGCGGTGGCAATCTCTGCTATGGGAACGCTGTTTGCGCGATATGTCTCAGGGCTGAGGTCGGGCTTGTGGGAGTGTAAGTGTCAGAGCAGATCCGTCTGTTTGTCGTGTCCGACGAGTACGTGCGGCTTGGTTTGTGTGTCTGTGAGATGTGTTTGTTCTGTGGTGCCGTGTCGGGTTGTGTGGTGTGGGCGTGGTGGCGAAGAGTTGTCGGTGGTCGTGATCGAGGCATAGAGAGAGTGGTGCAGTGGGCTGGCTGACGTGAGTGCGTCGTCGACTGGTGTGAGTGCGTGGTGCGATAGAAACGCTCTGTACGTGAACTGCTGCGCTAGACGTGTCGGGCATAAGCAGTTGTGTGGAGAAGTTTAACAGGACACGCTTCGGTATCAGCGAGCTTGGTGCGTAATGGGATGCGAAATATATAATACTATAGGTGTGTGGTCTGTCTGTTTTTGTGTGTGTGTGTGTGTGTGTGTGTGTGTGCGCGCGCGTGATGATGGTGCGAGTGCGTGGCGTGGTGACGTGCGTGCGAGTAGCGCTGGCTGTGGCGTGGCGTGCGTGCGCTGTGGCGCGGCTCTCGCCTTGCTGCCGGCCTTGCTAAGGCAGGGGAACTTTCTCGATACGTGGATCGCTATAAATAATGATATATATTTATTTATTTAATAATAATATAATAATACAAGGACTTGTGACTTGATAATTCGTCATTTCGCGTCGAAACTCTTTGTACTGCTAGTGCACCCTGCTTGCTGTCGACCAGCCGCCCGTGCTGTAGCACGGACCATGGCGACAGAGTTAAGCCAGTGTGAGAGCGCGCAGCTTCCTTACATTGCCAGATTTCTCCTCCTCTCAGTGTCAGTGAGGATGGAGGATGGAAGCCAAGTGTCACATCCAGGGATTCCACAAGAGATGTATAGACAGCCAGTTAGCGTCCCTGCCCCTGCCTGGCAGAGTGTGAGGGACTCACAGGGATGTTAGCCGCTACGTAAGCTTCCGCCTGCCCACAGTGGAGGGCAATCACAGAGATGTTATCAGCAGTAGCATCCTGCCTCCACATAGTGTGAGGATCAACAGAGATGTTTACAGGCAGTAGCTCTTGCTCCCACAGTGTGAGGGGAATCAAGAGATGCTCAGCAGCCAGTAGCTACATGCCTTTCCGCACCGCGGGCAGCAACGACTGGTTCTATAGCACCGTGTGAGGGAATCACCACAGAGATGAGAAATTTTACCAAGTCATAACGTAACGGCCTACCTTTTCCCTCGCCGTTTGACCACAAGTTGAGGGAATAACAGCAGGAAAGTAAGTGTACTTACAGCTATGTAGGCAATTACCCTTGCCTCTCCTCACGCTGGGAGGAGAATCACAGAGATTGTTAGCAGCCAGTAGCTCCTGTCCCTAGCTCCCACTCAGGTTTTGTAAGGGAATCACAGAGATGTTGTTGTATCGCAGCGAGTGTAGCTTCCCTTGCCTCCACTAGTGTGAGGGAAACTCATACACGGAGACGTGATTTACAGCCAGTACGTCCCCTGCCTCCCAAAGGGGGTGAGGATACAGGATGTTACGAGCCAGTAGCTCCTGGCCCCCACCAGTGTGGAGCGGATATCCACAGAGATGCTTACCGTCTGCCCACGTAGCTTCCGCTCTGACCTCACCACTATGTGGTTGAGGGAAGCAACAGTAAGATGTTACCGCCTAGGTAGCTCCTTCTTGTTCCCACCAGTGTTGGAGCGGAATGCGCAGCAGGATGGATGTTTACGAGGTTTGCGGACCAGTAGATCCAATGTCCCCCAGCTGGGAAGGAGATGATGTTTATCTTGTACAGTAGAGCATTACCGCTAGGCCTTTCACCACAGTGTGAGGGACCCTGCACAGAGATGCTTCACAGCCCAGTAGGCTCGCCCTGCCCTCTGCACAGTGTGAGGGAATCACAAGGAGGAATTCGGTACAGATGGTGCCGACGTACGCTGCCCCTCGGCGTGAGCCAAGTAGTGCAGAGGAAATCGACAGGAGATGCGTAAATACCACGCGCCGTACCCCTGCCTCCCACAGTGTGAGGGAATCACAGAGATGTTACAGCCAGTAGCTCCCTGCCTCCCACAGTGTGAGGGAATCACAGAGATGTTACAGCCAGTAGCTCCCTGCCTCCCACAGTGTGGTGATATCATCAGCAGATGTACCGCCGTAGCTGCTGCCTCCCACAGTGTGAGGGAATCACAGAGATGTTACAGCCAGTAGCTCCCTGCCTCCACATTTGAGGAAATCCAGAGATGTTTAAGGCCAGTAGCTGCCTGCCTCCCGCAGTTGTGAGGGAATCAGCAAGAGATGTTACAGCCAGAGCTCCCTGCCCTCTTCACAGTGTGAGGGAATCACCGATGATTTGACAGCAGTAGCTCTTATCGTCTCTCTCTCTTTCCCTCTCTCTCTCCTCTCCCGTTACAGCCAGTAGCTCTCTCTTCTCTCTCTTTGCTTCTCTCTCTCCTCCTCTCTCTCTCTCTCTCTCTTCTCCTCTCTTTCTCTCTCTCTCTCTCCCTCTGTCCCTCTCGCTCTTCCTCTTCTCCTCTCTCTCCTCCTCGTCTCGTCTATATCTTCTCTCTCTCTTTCTTCGATAGTCCCGAGGAAATCACAGACTGAGATGCTGCCCCCTATAACTCTCTCTCTCTTTCTTCCATTGTCCCGAGGAAATCACAGAGATGCCCCCTGTAGCTCTCTCTCTCTCTCTCTCTCTCTCTTTCTTCCATTGTCTCGGGGAAATCACTGGCTTGGCGGGCAATAACTTTCTGTCTGCTATTGTCCCGGGGAAGTCGTTCCAGGCGAGGCGGACCATTGTCGGCTGTGCTTCCGCTACTTGGCGAACGTGACAGCGTCAATGTGCGAGGCTGCCGGGAGCGAGAGTAGTGCAGCATAGAGCTGTCAACCACATCCGTGGCGTCGTAGCTGTGTGAATAGAGCAGGGTTTCCCACCAGCCTCTAGCGCACCAAGATCGATCGCTGATTCCTGGCGCGGGTTTTTCTCTCCTGCCCACTCAGTGTAAGATTGTGCAGGTTTAACTTAGTAGCTTGGTTAGTCGCGTGTGAGCCAGGAAAAAGACATGATATATACATAAAAGCCTTGGGTATGTTACCGCAAGCCACTTGCGGACTGATTGGAGCCGTTGCTAATGAGAAGATGATATGAAAGGAGTTTCGTATGACGTCATACAATCAGGAGTGTATAATATAGATCCACTATACTGACTATATTGATACAATGACAAGCATAGTGTCAGCGCTGCAGAATGACGCGTTGCAAGAGCTTTCCGTTGTGTATGTAAGATTCAGCGGTGCATACGCAATTAATGCAGATGCCGCGGCAGACCGTGTGGTTACTCACATGGCAATTTTGGGCCAAATACCGAAATAAATGTAAGAATAGGTTCTGTGTTCGTCACATGTTCATAACGTGTGTGTACCTGGGTACGTGCGTGCGTGCATGCGTGCGTGCGTACGGGCGTGCGTGCGTGCGTGCGTGCGTGCGTTAGTACGTGCTTGCGCGTTTATGTGTGCGCGCGTGCGTGAGTGACTACGTGCGTGCGTGCGTGCGTGCGTGAGTACGTGCGTGCGTACGTGCGTGCGTGAGTACGTGCGTGCGTACGTGCGTGCGTGAGTATACGTGCGTGCGTGCGTGCGTGCGAGCGTGCGTGAGTACGTCCTTGCGTGTTTGTGTGTGCGTGCGTGCGTACGTGCGTGCGTGAGTACGTGCGTGCGTGAGTACGTGCGTGCGTGAGTACGTGCGTGCGTGTGGGAGTACGTGCGTGCGTGCGTGCGTGAGTATATGCGTGCGTGAGTACGTGCTTGCGTGTTTGTATGTGCGTGCGTGCGTGCGTGCGTACGTGCGTGCGTACGTGCGTGCGTGCGTGAGTACGTGCGTACGTGCGTACGTGCGTGAGTACGTGCGTGTGTGCGTACGTGAGTACGTGCGTGCGTGCGTGCGTGCGTGCATGCGTGCGTGCGTGCGTACGTGCTTGCGTGTTTGTGTGGGCGTGTGCGCGCATGCATGCGTGTGTCCACCTACACGCATGCGTGTGTCCACCTACACGCATGGGTGTGTCCACCTACACGCATGCGTGTGTCCACATACATGCACGCGTGTGTCCACCTACATGCATGCGTGTGTCCACATACATGCACGCGTGTGTCCACCTAGTACACGCATGCGTGTGTCCACCTACATGCATGCGTGTGTCCACCTACATGCATGCGTGTGTCCACCTACATGCATGCGTGTGTCCACCTACATGCATGCGTGTGTCCACCTACACGCATGCGTGTGTCCACCTACATGCATGCGTGTGTCCACCTACATGCATGCGTGTGGATGGGAATGAATCGTGGCGTGCTCCCGACTGCTGCGGCAGGATTTCACCTTCGGTACACTAATGGTACGTCGCGACGCTAAGGCGAGCTATAGGATGACTCGACCATATAGGCGATTACTGACATATAGCCTGCGTACACGCACACGCACGCACACCCGCACATACACGCACACAGATATACACGCACGCACGCACGCACACAGATATATACGCATACACGCACACACGCACACAGATATACACGCACGCACGCACGCACGCACGCACGCACGCACGCACGCACGCACGCACGCACAAACGCACACAGATATACACCAAGAGCTCATAATAGAGTTTCTCTTGATAGAGAGAATTATTAGAGAGAACTCTATTATGAACTCTTGATATACACGCATACACACACACACATACACACACACACACACACACACACACACACACACACACACACACACACACACACACACACACACACACACACACAC
>NW_014579560.1:23764-25094 GCF_000485595.1 Priapulus caudatus
ACACACACACACACACACACACACACACACACACACACACACACACACACACACACACACACACACACACACACAGATATACACGCACGCACACACGCACAAACGCACACATATATACACGCACACACGCACGCACACACGCACGCACGAAAACACGCACGCACGAGCGCACACGCACCGTCACATACACGTACGCACGCACGCACGCACGCACGCACGCACGCACGCACGCACGCACACACGCACACACACACACACGCACACACACGAAAACACGCACTAAGTCTAACACGCACACGCGAACACACACGCGCACATACACACAGTGACAGTTACATACACATACACACGCACACATGCAAGAGCGCACATACGCACTCACACACACACAGCAAAACACACGCCACGCACAGCAAGAAAACAATGGTGTCTTCTTGTGTGCCGCGAAACATCCATCATCTTGAGTGTGCTTCCATGCATGCATGGTAGTTCCCCCCCCCCCGGTAACCGCAGTGTACTGTTGCCGTGGTAGTGCGGGCACACGCACTGTGTATAGATGATGACGATGATGATGATGATGATGATGATGATGATGATGATGATGATGGTGATGATGATGATGATGATGATGATGATGATGATGTTGATATTGATCATATAATTAGCGTGCCGACCTCCGACTGATTTCCCACCTTATATCAGACATCCGAAGTTACATCATAGATTGTTTTCCAGTGTGATATTATTAAGTTTTTCTCTCCGGAGTAAAATCCTACATTTCTATGACCCAGTATAAATAATAGAGTGTGATGTGAGGAGTAAAAAGCTACATTAATGTGACCCAGTATAAATAATACAGTGTTCTCATCAGGAGTAAAATAATACATTACCCCCATATATGACCTAGTGATTAATACAGTGTGTTTGACTGTGCATTGTGTTTGAATTCATGCACTACTCCTGATAATTATTGATGTTATCGAAGATTGTTATAACGAGCGTCTTCCTGTAATTAGCCCCCGTCTTTTGTCGCGTGAAACTAATTGAGTGTTTTTTCTCCTCTCTCGCTCGGCAGCATTGGCCAGACCGGAGTTAGCTAGCGAAGATCTGCTGTATCATGGCATCGTGAAGGAGAACGAGCAGCTTGTGCAGGTGTCGCCACCTATCAGGATCAAAACAGGTACGTGCGCGCGGGGAGAGGGGTGGGGGGGGGCTCGCGAAGGAGCGGGGTGATAGCTGAAAGTTCGTCTGCGCGTAAGATGTGTGCCGTTTCGGCATTCTCTCTCTCTCTCTGTTCTCTCTCTCCCTCCCTCCCTCCCTCCCTCCCTCC
>NW_014579560.1:25104-26683 GCF_000485595.1 Priapulus caudatus
AGAGGGCGCGGCGGGGAGAGGCGTGGCAGAGAGGGCGCGGCAGGGGGAGGCGCGGCGGTGGGAGGACGCGGCGGGGGGAGGCGTGGCAGGGTAGAGCGCTGCCGGAGCTTGTTAAGATTGTCGTCTGTGAGTAGTCGCAAGCGACGACGGCGCACAGAGGAGGCATGATACACATTAAATGTTATTATGTCCGCGCGGCATTTTCTCTGCGTGCCGATATTAGATTTTATAGGCGACACTATGGGGGGCGACACACAATAGTGGGGCAGCGACCGCTTACTGTCATGTAATTGGTAACGCGCGCACGCGTATGAATTCCTACACCGACGAATCTGAGGATATTATTTGCATTTCCATCGTCGTTATCCGATATATGAACTCGGCGAGTGGAATTTCTTCGAGTGTGAATGCCAATTCTCGTAATGGATGGGCCGCGAGAGTATAGTCTCGTAAAATGCTTCCGTGAACTGAGGGACTTGCGCCCCCATGCGGCGATGCTGCGTTGTCGTCGGTCACACGTCGGTGACTGTATCGTTGTCGTCGGTCACACGTCGGTGACTGTATCGTTGTCGTCGGTCACACGTCGGTGACTGTATCGTTGTCGTCGGTCACACGTCGGTGACAGTATCGTTGTCGCAACGCTGCGGATGTCGTCGATCTAACCCTCGACTCTCGCTGCCTCTTCCTCGCGGCACATGCTGATTATGAGCGATGTCGCGGATGGCTTCGTGATTCATCAGCATGTAATATCGCTCGTGGCAGCCACGCGCGCGACCTTCTCGGCTCGCTTCGTGATTGTGCGCTTTGTGCGTCAGGCAGGCGGAGGCTCCGCGACCGATTCACTGCGCAATTGCTCATCTTTCGCGTGCTTGCATCAACTGCGATTACTAGTCTTGGCTAGAGCAGGCACGTGGATTTCTCTCAGTCGGTGTACGTTACCCGCTAGGCAAGGAAGACTATAAATGCGTTTTACATAGACTGCAGAGCGCCTGCTACTGTCTATAGTCGCCACAGTAACGCACGTACGTATGACAGTCTACAAATTTTGACGAAGTGTTTTTTCGATTGGCTCGATTCTCGACAAATAAGAAATCTTTTCGCGCGGGCCTGATTGCCGACCTCTTGACCTTCGTGTACAGTCGCAACGCACGTAATGAAATTTTGCGAAGACCTACTGTGACTCATGCTCACATTATAAGGTTTGGCTTCCTCTATAGCTTACTGAATCGGAAGGCGTAATAGCCGTAACCCTTTCTTGGCTTCATTCTCCTTCTGAGTCATGGAGTAATAACTGAGGCATTTTCCTTTGTTTAGCCTTCTATGAATAGCTCGCCACTGACGCTATATACACGAAAAGAAAACAGAGAAGGATAGTACCCTGCACAGTAGAACATAGCATGGGATTACAGGCGAGATAGAAAGTACGGAGGAGTACGGGCGAGGCAGAAAGTACGGAGGAGTACGGGCGATACAGAAAGTACGGAGGAGTACGGTCGAGGCAGAAAGTACGGAGGAGTACGGGCGAGGCAGAAAGTACGGAGGAGTACGGGCGAGGCAGAAAGTACGGAGGAGTACGGGC
>NW_014579560.1:28402-30392 GCF_000485595.1 Priapulus caudatus
GAGAGAGAGAGAGAGAGAGAGAGAGAGAGGGCGAGAGAGAGAGGGTGTGGGTGAGATGAAGGAGGAAGAGAGGGCGTATCGAGAGAGCAAGGGGGAGGCGTAAAAGAGAGAGAGACAGAGAGAGGAGGAGAGAGGGAGCGAGGGGAAGAGGTGAAGAGAGATGGGGACGTGTCAGTGGATTTCCATTAGTCGTGGCCGCGCACCGTCGCCGGATTTGCTGTCTGACACGTGCAACCAGCGCAGCGTGAGAAATCACACGGGCCGGCGAGACTTAACGCAAAGCGACAAGTGTTACGATTCTACTCGTGTGAGAACATTCACCTTTTGTTCGCGGGAAGTTTGGCGTGTTTTAGCGGCTCGACAGCGTGCTAGTCTGGCGTAACAACAATGCTGCGCAGCGACTAATTAGAATCTGAATGTCATGAATCGATCGCCTAGGCCCTAGGAGGTGATTCGTATCTCACATCGTACGCGGGTTGTAGGGTATGAACACTGTGCGCATCTTGCAGGCGGTGCTGAGGGGGTGACATGCTGTACGTACCCCTTACAGTTGTTAAGAGCATGGCATATATCACCTTGTTTTCCTCTCTTTCACCACAACGTTTAACACACTGTCGTGACTATGCATGTACATCAAGAGTACATATTTATAGAATTACATGCATAATGTACATGATGTACATAATGTATGTTCATACCATGGTTCGCGATCAGGTGCCCCACACTGTCTGCATCATATATATATAATTTTATATATATATAATAGTGGGAGAGCGTTTGGGTGAGTGTGTGAATAATATATAAGAGTGAATGCGAGTGTGTGGTATGGTATATACCTCTCAGGGCTGGTAAGAATGTGAGGGTATGGGGCATATTGTGTGTGCATGAGAGGGCTGCTTTGCATCATGGTCAGATGACATTGACAAATCACTCGTGAATTGGCGTGGACAAATCATGGGTAAATTGGCACTGACAAATCACTGGTCAATCAGTATTGACAGACCGCGGTCCACATAATATTGTGCACAATATATGTTTTGCACCCTTTGTGGTCAATTGTCGTGAGAGAGCTTGACAGATGTTTGTCTCACCTTGTCGCAGGGTCGGCGGAGGTGTGTCACTACAGGGTGACACGACACGGTGAGCTGCCGCTGGAGGTAGAGCTAGTTGACAAGGTGACAGGCGAGGCACGGATCGTCGTCACTAGCGAGTTGAACTGCGAACGACGTCAGCATTACAAGTTCCACTTCACCGCCATCGGCTGCGACGGAACCCATTCGAAGAGGTAAGGTCATGTCTTTATGGTGTGTGCGCGTGTGTGTGCGTGCGCGTGCGTGCGTGCGTGCGTGCGTGTGTGCGTGTGTGTGATTGCGTATGTGTGTGCGCGTGTGTGTCTGCTTGCGTATGTGCGTGCGTGCGTGTGTGTGTTTACGCGTGCGTGTTTTCGCCGGACTGGATATATTCGTGTAGGCATAAAGCGTGTACGCGCGTTAATATTTTTATCGATGTTCGAACCACTGGTTCAAGCAGCCGCGCTCCATATAGGGTTTCAGCCCCTAGCTGTTTAACATCTTTCCCAATAGTATAAGATTCTCTTTGTGGCGCGTGGCGTTTTTCCCTTGGGAGAGAGCAGAGAGCGAAAAATTCTAAAAAGACATCAGGAAAAAAATTGCTTCGACAAATGTGGGGCCGTGCCATCGGTATATTATATATATATATCATCCGCATTTTCTGCTGCACCATCGGCCGCATATACGTACAGAGATAGGAGAGAGCAGAGAGGAGAGAGGAGAGAAGAGAGAGGAGAGAGGAGAGCGAGAGGAGAGCGCGCAATAAAGCGAATAGCGTGCGAGAGAGTCACCGATGGCGACGGGGAAAGAAAGGGCGCGCTCGATAAATCTTTGATGAGAGAGAGAGAGAGAGAGAGACTAGAGCGGCTGCGTTATGTGTGTGTGCGTGCCGTAGACACATAGATACATAGATACATAGA
>NW_014579561.1:0-3027 GCF_000485595.1 Priapulus caudatus
CTGCGTGAATCGATAAATGATATTATTCGATGCGTGAATCGAATTGATTCGAGCGCGATCGAATGATTTGATGCAGTGAATCAGAAATTGATGCATCGAATCAGTTCGATTTCGCGCATCGAATCATTCGATTCAACGCACTCGATGATCATCGACTCATTCGATGCCGTGAATCGAATGATTCGATGCTCGTTGAATCGACATGATTCGATGCGCGAATTCGAATGATTTCGATGCGTGAATTCGAATGATGCATCAAATCATTCCGATCTCCGCACTCGAATCATTACGATTCACGCATCGAATGTGCATCGAATGATTCGATGCGTGTCAATCGACATGATTCGATGCTTTGAATCGAATGGCATTCGATGCGCGAATCGAATGCTTCGTATGCTGTGAACGAATGATTCGATGCTTGTTTGAATCAAATGATTCGATCTGTTGATCGATATGATGCAGTCGCATAATTCGATTTCCGCATGAATGACTGCACCTCGAATCTTCGATTCCGCATCGACTGGAATTTTGAATCGAATTTATGAAACAGAATAACATGCCTAATAGATATCAAGGTTCCACGTGTATTGTACAGTGTGAGAGTTTTGAGTTTTTCATTATAGGAGAAAAGACCTGTATCCACCGCGTAGTCCTTGTTCTATGTGTTTTTCCCGGCCCTGTACGTAGTGAAGGGTACGTGACGTGTGATCGAGGTAGTTGGAAGGATGGCGGAATAAGAAGTGGGGAGCGAATAAAACTATGATTGTGTTATCTTTCACTCTGGAGTTATGTTTTATACTGGTCGTTTTAAACTAGTTAACAGACTAACAGGCAGGTTCAGTATTATTAGTAACTTACTTTTAGTACCGGGTAAACACAGTTCTTCATTTATTAGCTCCTTGGTACGCAACTCAGTGTAGTTACTGTTTACTTAGTAGTAGTAGTTCCTGCGTATTAGGTAGTACTAGTAGGTAGCTTTACTAGTAATTACTGTAACATTTAGTATTGGTAGTTAATAGAAGTATTCGTAGTGCAAAGGTGTGGGATACAATTCGCTGGCTGCTTGGCGCGATCGTGTTAGATATCCCATATTCTACTTATAGGTGCCTGTGAATCACGACGGCTGTCCGGGCGTGGGGAAAGCACCTCCGGAATGTTTCACGTGGCAATTATCTTACGGGAACACTTACAGTTCAAGCTTTCCACTGTTCACACAGTTTTATAGGCATTCTGACACCATGTTGAAATCTTTAGTTTGATGAGGAGTGTAACTATGCAGAGATACAATAGCAGATAAGAGTGACAATTAATGAAACTAACTGTAAACTGGATTTATTACGAATAGCGAAGACATGTTGTATTGTTCCTATATATCGGATCCTCTAAACTCAGCCAGTCAACGCTAGCCGTTAGGCGGGTCATAACCGGTTAGCGCCGGTTGCCCGTGCTGCACAGGAAACGAGGCTATGTGCATATAGACTGGTACCCGGTCGACAGTTCCAGACGCTACACTACGTGAGTGTAGCGATATGCCGGAGTGAAGGTGGCAAACGGGTACCAGTCTACTATGCCTGTAGCCTCGGCCCTCGTTGCGCTGTCTATGGCACGCCATATGCATTAGAGTCGTCAACAACAACAAACAAAGAACAAACTTGAAATCCGTTTATTACAGCAAAGAAAGCGCACCTAGTAGCGAACAAAGAATTGGGAGCATTTCTAACAAATGTCAAGGTACGTGGGTAGTCCAATCCGTCGTGCAAGCGCCAGAACTGCTCAATTCCGTTTGCGCGGAGAATTACGCTTCTATGTAATCCGTGTAAGGTCATGGAGTCGGGGCAGCGAAATATTATTAGAGCGCCGCCAGGGCGGCGTTGGCGGCTGCAGAATGTCTAGTACTGACAAGTTGTATTTATTAACCATCATTTTATTATTGAAACGGCCGAAGTGCTGTGCATCCATAGGCAACAGGCCTGAACAAGCATCGAACAGAAATTAATTAAAAATACTCACACTGTTACTACGGCTGATAGGGTCTATTCCCCCCATGGTACTGCCGGAACGTACCCTGGGTACGGTCCGGTATACCGGAACGTGCCCTGGTAACTATCTAATATGCCGGACCGTACCTCGCCTACTCCAAACCGTACCCTGACCAGAGCACATAAATTTTAGCCGATGTCGTAATACATACCGCTTGTCGGCAGGAAACGCGCCGCTTTATGCTCCCGTTCCTTGTTTCCGGTCCGTTCACGCAAAATATTCGTAACCATTACCCTGTTACGTTTCACCTCCCGACCCTTTCTACAAGTCTCAGCAAGTTATAGGCCCTACGTTTCCAACCCATTAAGATAATCATGCAAATTTTCCTGTTCCACCACAACACTTGGAGCCATTTTTCAAAAATCTCGCGCGAAAATGCGCGAAAATGTCGTGAAAAGCAAAAGGAAAACGCATTCCCGATCATCGCGATATTTGCAAAAGGATTGCGCGCATCAGTGTATATAGGTTGAAATTTCTTCTTGGTTTCACAGTTTCATACTCCAATCCAACATTATAAAGATATCATACAGGTGAGTATGTGTATTTCAAATTTTGCGACATCAGTAGTGGGCGGAACAGGGACAGTCAGGGTACGGTAGGGAGTAGCACGAGGGGTAGTAGGGGGGGTAAGCGAGGTACGGTCCGGCATATCAGATAGTTACCAGGGTACGTTCCGGTATACCGGACCGTACCCAGGGTACGTTCCGGCAGTACCCTGGGGGACATAGACCCTATCAGCGTTACGCCGCATACACAACACACTGTATTCATGTCAAATAACTACAGATTCATGCTCTATGCTCCGCTCGAAACATTTGCCAGCTCTATGATGCGAATTTCTGCAAAGTAGTCTAAACACATTTCAAACACAAAAATGACCAACCGGTCGCTGTGGCTACGCCACCTGATGGAATGTCACGAATACACAACAAGACCAATTTTACTTCTAATGCTTTCTAAACAGCTGTATACAATGCGCCAGTACAC
>NW_014579561.1:3150-4999 GCF_000485595.1 Priapulus caudatus
GTCTATGCTAATAGTGTTCTATGTCGGGTCTGGGCACTCATGATGTTTGTGGTACGGGCAGAAAGAAATTAGCAACTCGAAACTAGCAGAACTGCGAAACCGTCGAACTCAAAAAGATCGGTATATCAGGTTTCAGGGGCTTCATAAGTATTTGCTAGTACTTTGTATGTTGTGTGGAGTTGCCTTATTCCCAGTAGATATCCAGCATATCAACGAGCGGTGGTGAATTTGCTATGGTAAAGCTCCTTGATATACCTCTAGGCTAGGGAGCCTAGTATCCTGTCCGTCACTGTGTTTTCTTGGATTGTTGTGGTTTATGTTATTTTTTGAAGGTGGGTGCAAAAGACCGCCCGAGACACTAGCTCTGTTTGATATCATATAGAGGGGTCCAAAAATGAGGCTGACTCATTCCCGAATGGCCCAGCAATTAAAGGTATGAAAGTATTACAGTATTAGAAGTAAAATTGGGTCTTGTCGGTGTCAGTTGCTGAGCATTTATATATAATAAAATATATGAAAAGGCATGCGCAGATGAAACTTAGAAACTCGGAAACTCAGAAACTCGGAAACTCAGAATAACTCAAAAAGTCGGATGTCATTTCAGGGCTTCCATATATTATGCCGCCAACATGCCAACATTAACTTTCAAAAACAGCAAGCTGTTCGTACACTTCGGAATTGGTCTAAGGGTATCAAAGGTCATATTTCTTCTACGAATACAATCTCTGTCTGCCTGCCCGCCCTGCATACCTCCCTGCCCGCCCACCTGCCTGCATGCCTGCCTGCCCACCTGCCTGCATGCCTGCCTGCTCACCTGCCTGCCTCCGTCCATGCCTGCTTCCCTGACCGCCCACCTGCCTGCCTCCCTACATGCCTGCTCACCAGCCTGCCTGCCTGCCTGCCTGCCTGCCTTCTGCCTGTATGCCCGCCCGCCTGTTCAATTTTGTTGTCTGTTACTTAGTTGATAAATGGAAAAATTATTGGTTATAATTGATATCCTGCCTTTTAGGTATAGGGCTACATGTTTATAAAAGACCCATGGAATGATTTCAGTACTAATTATGCCAAATAACGTAAAGATGCATGTGTGAACAACTTTCGAGTTTACCTAGTAGCTATTTGTACACATGAGAATTAAGACATTCCAAAACTATTTTAAGTCCATCATTTATTGAAAGGTTTCCTTAATATTTTTCATCCTCACCAAAGTTGTACTGTAATTGTCATCATGAACATCTGACGTCTCCATCACCATTTTCTCATTGCATCATTCATACACATGCAGTTACATCTCATTCTCAATTCTATACTTAACTAGCTGCGGTTACCCGCTGCGCTAAGTAAAATCGTGCTACTAATTCATAGTACTAATAATCGGACACAATAGGAATATTGGGGAAAAATGGAGAATAATATTGCACACAATATCAATATTTAGAAATCAGTGAAATAAGATAATGAGCATGGTAAAAAACGGTTACGTATGACATTTATATGACTGCACAACCCAACTTAGAACCCCTGGAACATAATGGTAATAGTAATATGGTGTAAATGAGGAAAAGTTATTATAACAGCCTGTACGAATGGGTTGGACTTTTCATTTCAAAGCCTCTTGGTAAACAATGTTTTTCGTCTTCTTTTCTGGTGCTAATATGTAGAGATTCCTGGCGTCTCCAACTGTTGAGCTCCCCACGTACAGCTGTCCGTGGGAGAAGCAGGACTGTCCGAGGTGCAGACCGACAACAGACAGCGTCTGGCCCTGGGCTTTGTTGATGCTCATGGCGAAGCTTAGTTTGATGGGGAATTGTAGGCGCTTGAACTGGAATGGCACGTCTGTGGGGATGAT
>NW_014579561.1:5161-7949 GCF_000485595.1 Priapulus caudatus
GGTATCATACAAGTGTCACATCGAAGGCTAGCCGTTATTCGAAGCCGCTCGACCGAACCCTAAGCGTGACATCCGAGGCGCAATTTGGGCAAAGGATCATGGGATGGCCATTACGTTCGTAATGTCAGGAAATGACTTCCGCCAGACCCTCGCCGTCATTCCCAGAGGCACAAAAAGAAGCGTGGTCAATGATTGAACTGAAAAGCATAAAAAGAGCACAAGAGAGTCGTGCATATAATACTCGAGAGCAGCGTGCGGCAAGCTGGTGCTTCTCACCACATCGGATCTGTCACCTTCTACAAGGACGAAGGCTCAACGGCCAAGGACATTTTATTGGCAGCAGCATCTACTGAGTCGGTCTTAGGTGGATGGCACGATTCCGGGCATGGACGATGAAGAGGCACGATACCGGTCTATCCATACTCAGTCAACGTGTGTTGCTCAGTCTGCACGACCTGAGGAGGCCGGTATGTTCGGAACATCTCGGCCGACGCATTATACTATACACGACACACAGATGGTTGTGGGCCGAGAGAGCCATTGCTGCGCAAACCAAAGACACGATTAAGCGTAAAACGCTGTCAATGGCAATAGCCCCAGCACCCACTGTCTCAAAAAGCCGTACCTGGTGGCCAAATGCAAGTTATAAATCAAGTCCAGTCTCGACAAGGAAATGCCATGGTTCCAAGAACGACGGGAGTTGCAACGTAACACCAATTGAAGGTTTCTCAACTCTATGAGAAAGAGGGAGCCACCATGGGTGTTCCCACATCATCAGCCTCAGACCTCCACAGTCGGAGGCCGCAATTTCTGGCATCTAGAGCGGAAATTTAAGAGAACGCTTCCGAAGCTGGAGTGCAATGGCACAACGGTTGGTCGCAAAGCAAAACAAACGGCTCATGCCTCAGCGTCATCGAGGCCAAAGCATAACATCTTACAGGATGTGCTGGCTGGGAAAGGAAGAAAGAGGTCCTATAATAATTCCTCTCGCATTCGGGCTGCGCCAGCCGAGAACACCTGTACTCGCATACATCGCACGCGTACGGTTTCTCTCCCGTGTGCGTGCGCGCGTGGATCTTGAGATGCGCCAGCCGAGAACACCTGTACTCGCATACATCGCACGCGTACGGTTTCTCTCCCGTGTGCGTGCGCGCGTGGATCTTGAGATGCGCCAGCCGAGAACACCTGTACTCGCATACATCGCACGCGTACGGTTTCTCTCCCGTGTGCGTGCGCGCGTGGATCTTGAGATGCGCCAGCCGAGAACACCTGTACTCGCATACATCGCACGCGTACGGTTTCTCTCCCGTGTGCGTGCGCGCGTGGATCTTGAGATGCGCCAGCCGAGAACACCTGTACTCGCATACATCGCACGCATACGGTTTCTCTCCCGTGTGCGTGCGCGCGTGCCTCTTCAGCCTGTAGCGGGAGCATGTCCTGTACTCGCACGTGTCACACGCGTACGGTTTCTGGCCCGGGTGCGTGCGAAAGTGCTTCTTGAGGCTGCAGGAGGTGGTGCAAGTGTAACCGCATATGTCGCATATGTCGCACGTGTAAGGTTTCTCTCCCGTGTGCGTGCGCGTGTGGCTCTTGAGGCTGCTGGAGGTGGTGCAGGTGTAACCGCATGTATCGCACGCGTACGGTTTCTCTCCCGTGTGCGTGCGCGTGTGGCTCGTGAGGCTGCCGGAGGTGGTGCAGGTGTAACCGCATATGTCGCACGCGTACGGCTTTTCTCCCGTGTGCGTGCGCGCGTGGCTCTTGAGATGCGCCAGCTGAGAACTCCTGTACTCGCATACATCGCACGCATACGGTTTCTCTCCCGTGTGCGTGCGTGCGTGCTCCTTCAACCGTTGACTCTGGGAGCATCGGTACCCGCACGTGTCACACGCATACAGTTTCTCTCCCGTGTGCGTGAGAAAGTGCTTCTTGAGGCTGCGGGAGGTGGCGTAGGTGGTGCCGCATATGTTGCACGCGTACGGTTTCTCTCCCGTGTGCGTGCGCGCGTGCTCCTTCAACCCGTCACTCCGAGAGCATCGGTAACTGCACGTGTCACACGCGTACGGTTTCAGAGAAGAAGAAGCAGAAGGAAGAGAAGGTTCCATCGAGCGGGCGGTGATCGAGATCTCTATTTCTCCCCGATACAGGGTCCTCTCTCACTTTCCTCCCCGATGCAGGTTCCTCTTTCACTTTCCTCCCCGATGCAGGTTCCTCTCTATCTTTCCTCCCCGATGCATTTTCCTCTCTCACCTTCCTCCCCGAAGCAAGTTCCTCTCTTGGTCGTCCGCTTTCCTGCGGACAGAAAATATACACGGATCTACACGAATTAAGCAATTTCTCATTATGCTTGAAAAAATAATTGGAAAAGTGGAAATCCGTGGATCCGCAAAAAATTCTTATGTATGTATATAGGCAATCGTTGTTGCAAAAAAGACATCCGTAAAAACACTGCTACGTAATAACGCTAAACAAACCTGATAATAAAACACGCACAAAATACATACAGACTGGTAGTGATGTCCTGGTGATCGATTACAATCAAAAGTCAGTCGTTTGCAGCAACCAACCAAGCGCTCAATTATGCAAATTAATAATTGATTATCAAAATGAAAGTGTCAATGACACTGTAGCTCACCACAAAAAAAGATACAAATGAGTGAGTGAGAAGAAGTCAGTTTTAATTGAGCAACCATCGACGTACATTATAGAAACGAAGAGTATATATGGGAGAACCAATTATACTCTTGATAATTATATGTGTAATTTTTTATGTGAAAATAATAAATAATAT
>NW_014579561.1:10497-13260 GCF_000485595.1 Priapulus caudatus
TGACATTGTATATATATATATACCGCATATATACGAGTACCGCATATATTTTTTATTATGAATATCAAATGGTACTTTCATTGATTTCATTCAAATTGAAGATTTTCATAGATATTAATAATAAAAAATATAAGAATTTATGATGCATGTTTATTCCCTGCTGGCTCTAAAATGGAAACTATTTATTATTTCATTGCTATTTTTTAAACTTGCTACATTATAAATTATCACATTTGCAGGTTTCATACAAGTATACACGTACACAATTTCCCCATTTTCATTGCTTTAATTGCTTGTACAATGTATTTAGAGGTTAACATTCCTCCCTGTTCATATACATGTAGTTAGATGTGCATTAAACATGAATCAATATATATATATATGCTTTGCAAGTTAATTACATGTATGTCTCAGTGTGCATTTCTGTTGTATTAGAATTAAGAAATCCAGGAAGCAAAAAGAAATCCATAAATAAATGATATGACCGAGATTGACTGAACTGACTGCAGTTAACTGACTGACCGAGAAGAACCGACACTGCATATCTACCAAAAATACCCCACAATGAATATCATACACACGTAAAAATCCAAAAAATAAAAAGCACAGGCAGATAGTCGATCGGTTCAGTACTGAAAACAAACGCACGTACATAGCTTTTGTATAGCATTCATGCATACTATGTAGTAGTATATACGGCAAGTGCGTACGAGCGAACGCGCAATCCAACTTTTCAGCTATGTACAAATGACCTATGACCCGATGACATCATAGGGCGCCAGTGTGTAACTACGAACTGGCTTATTAACTGTTTAATCGCCTTTCAAGATTTCTTCTCTTATACAAGCCTGAGGGTACGTCACTGAAGAGAGTGCACCTGTATCCACACGTTTAATGTCTGACGAATTAGCTGTTTAACCCGCAGACCCGTCCATCACATCACTCACGATTGATTGTACATGGACTTTCTTCGGTGCGACTGCATGTGTTTCGAGAGAGCGGCCCAGGATAAGCCCCTGAAAGAGCAGATGTCACACGCGTACGGTTTCTCGTCTGAGTGCGAGTGAACGTGCACCTTGACGCCGCTAGCGCTCATACACCTGTATTCACATGTGTCGCACGCTTATCCCGTGTGCGTGCGCGCGTGCATCTGGAGCTGCTCCAGCCGAGAACACTTGTACTCGCATACATCACACGCGTACGGTTTCTCTCCCGTGTGTGTTAGCGCGTGCCTCTTCAGGCTGCCGCGGGAGCAAGTCCTGTACTCGCACGCGTCACACGCGTAAGGTTTCTGGCCCGTGTGCGTGAGAAAGTGCGTCTTGAGGCTGCCGGAAGTGGTGTAGGCGGAGCCGCATATGTCGCACGCGTACGGTTTCTCTCCCGTGTGCGTGCGCGCGTGGCTCTGCAGCGCCGCCCCGAGGTCCAGGAACAATATTTGGTTGGTAACATTTCCCACTGACGGCGAAATATCTTTTTGAGGCCACGCCCTTTTTAAGCGAGCAGTACTACCATCCACCGTGACTGTATCTATAGAACGCGTTGCGACCTAGGAGGTTGCCCGACCACTCAAAATGTGCGCAATAGCCACATTATGGGGATCAGTAATACATTTTCATATCCAAAAGTGATGGTTTTTAAGATAATTGCCAAAAACCGATTTCTGCATGTTACGTACTACATTTATTTGGATTTCTATACTTTTTGCCTTTACTACAGCCACAAAACGTCTCACATTTTACGTTCATTTCTCTGCAAGTGCACGTTTTGGTACTCATACATGATGTTGGGCATTTTCATTGAGGGGCAGGTCATCAGGCCTGCACGATACTGGCAGTATCACTGGTGTTATGCCAACATCCGTTGCTTCATATCATACTGGAGTGGATCTGGTTTGGTGACTGCAGGAGTTGGGGCTTGCAACCACATCTTACACTGCAGATATGCTCGCTTTATGTGTTCTCGTAGCGTTGATGAACAGCACACAAGCTGGTAGCTCGCAGTTCTTTGCTTGGAGTTGTGGTACTGCTGCCCCATCGATATTCATCGAAAGTCATTCGATTTCATGGAACAGTCTGTCTTCTTTAATCCAGACACAAGGAACTTTTTAGCATTGCTTGTTATCTGTGGTGACAGTTCTTCTACACCAAACCCTTCCAGTAGGGAGAGATCCATGGATGATTTCAGGCCAGACAGCTTTGGCCCACCTTGCTGGTACTGTCCGCAACCGCGTGAGAGCATGAATGGCTGGGAGACACGACACCAAACCGTTTGTCCAGTTGATCAACAACAGGTGGTACTGTACAGCTTTTTGTTGTTTTCCGGTTACCAAGCTTCATGTACAGGCTTTGTAGTTGCCAGGTTTTGTGTGAAGTGGAAGATCTGAGGTTGACAAAGACATCTGTGTCAGGTGAGTCAACCAAGACTGATTGAACCCGTGTTTCATAACACCATCATTAACATGGAACATGATTCTGTCGTCGGCTTCTTCTTGTTGGCTTGAGAGCTCTGCGATCTGTGTTTCAGTGCCAGCTAAGCAATTTCCTGCGCATTTACCCCATATACTCCTCCAAAGAAGACTCTCCTTGTCCGACTCGACATTCTGCGGCATCCACTTGAAGACATACTCCTGCAACCGAACTTTGTTCGACATTGAGCTCCAGAGCATATCAAGATCGACAGGGAGTTTCTGATTGTCAGATTTAATGGCGATAGTGATTTGATATGAATAACTTTTTCTGGGCCCGTTCCATTTGCTTGATTGAT
>NW_014579561.1:14176-19232 GCF_000485595.1 Priapulus caudatus
ACATGCCTGAGAAACACCTGTACTCGATTACATCGCCACGCGTAACGGTTTACTCTCCCTGTGTGCCTTTGTGCTCGCGCCGTGGATCTGAGATGCGCCAGCGAGAACACCGTGTATCGCCTACATCGCACGCATACGGTTTCTCTGCCCGTTGTCGCGTGCGCGCGATGCTCTCTTCAGCTGTAGCGGAGCTTGTCCTGTATCTCGCACGTGTCAACGCGTACGGTTTCTGGCCCGGGCTTTGCGATGCGAAAGTGTCTTCCTGAGGCTGCAGGAGGTGGTGCAAGTGTAACCGCTATACTGTCGCATTATGTCGCACAGTGTAAGGGTTCTCTCCCCGTGTGCGTGCGCGTGTGGCTCCTTTGAGGCTGCTCGGAGGTGGGTGCAGGTGTCTAAAGCCGCATGTATCGCCACGCTTACGTTTCTCTCCCGTGTGCGTGCGCGCTACTTTATTTGTTGGTGATTTTTGTGGCATTCGTCGAGAGGCTGCCGGAGGTGGATTGCAGTTTTGTGGTGTTTGTTAACCGCATATGTCGCAACTTGTGCGTAACTGGCTTTCTCTCCCTGTGTGGCGTGCGGTGCAGATTGTGGCTTCTTGAAAGATGCGCCAAGTCTAGAAAATCTCTGCTAAAACTCGCATACAATTCCTCGCAAAACGCATTTTACGGTTTCTATTTCCCGTGTGCGAGACTTGTGCATGTGCTCCTTCTCAAACCCCGTTGGCTCTGGGCTGAAGCAATCCGGTAACACCGCCCGTGTCCACACCGCATAACCCACGTTTCTCTCCTTTCCTTTTTTATTTATATCGGATCTTATTAAAACATGAAACCAGTAAATTTACTAATAGCTACTTGAAATATGATCTACTCCAATGAGTGCATTCCATTTTGAATTACCAACGATCCAACACGCATTGACTTCGACTAGACCAAACGCCTAATTGCACCAATTTTCATACCTTAATAACCAACATAATTCGACACTTGTATCACGGTATAATTGTCAGCATGATTGTCTCCGGACCATCTGCCCATATTCAATACTAGTGAAATTTCTGCCAATGTCTAAAAAACTAAGCTAACAAAGATTTTTGATATAAAAAATAATGTCTATTCTTGTGGACTCGGAGCCTGTAGCAAGAATGCTGTTGGAAAGACTCTCAGCCAATTCCCCGAATGTGTGAAGACCCATCTTTTTTATCGGTAGTTTACACACAAGTGCCATGAAGTCCACTATTGTCATTTGAGCGTCACTCTTTCTCCTGTGGAAGTTGACTGACAAGTTCCCTGGCTAAGGAGGCTTTATTGGGCTTCTTTAATTTGATGCCATCTTTACATTTAGTGGTGAGGAACTGGGATGTGCTGGTCAATTCATACTTCAGGAGTTCTAGCATGCTGTACCCTCTTTCTCTAGCATAGTCAATGTACCTAATCGTTTCTGCAGAATCCTTTTTCGCCATCGTCTTGCGGTTAGTAGGGATTGTATCATGTAGGTGCTTCTCCTTATCCTGAAATCTGGTTTCAACAAACTCTTGATAACTCTTCTCACCAATTTCCAGGCATTCAAGTAATCCGTTAACAACCTCCTGGGGTATGTCAGCTCCAGTAGAGATGTTCTGAAGTCTGATTCCAGCGCCGAACGGATTGTTGATGCATTTTATGTAATCCAGAAGCATATTCGCACGAACATGGCCAATCTTCGTAGAACTTGGATTGAACTCATGGCGTAGGCTCAGTTCACTGTCATTTTTGTCTCCCAAGTTACACCATTCCAGCAGCTGTGCCACATGAAGATCTTTCTCATGCTTTAGGAAATTCCATAATGCTACTGCTTCTTTCTGTCTAGTCATCCCAATGATACCTCCAGCAACCTTGGCGGGTTTATTGTAACACTTCTCGAGTGCCATGTCAAATCCTACTGCACTGTCTTGTCGGGGAGTGTGGTACATCACCCATCCACCATCTGTAAAGCATCTGTAGATACCCGGGAACTTCCTTTGTATGTCCAGGCAATCTTCAAGGAACAGCGTACCCCATCTGCTATAGTTTGTCCGGCCAAACCCGAAGGACAAAGGCATGCACCTCCGCACAGCTGAAACGAAAAGATGCCAATCGCCTTGCCAAATAGAGTGTGTAAGATCTCTCAGGATAGTATACAGCTCATCCAGAAACAAGCTCCAGTACCTCACATTCTCATTACAGGCCGTTTCTTTCCATTCTGTGAACGACTTCTTCAAGTCTGCATGTAAGATCTTGCTTTCTTCCCAAATCTCTCTGAACTCTGTACGGTCAACATCTAACGCTTGCTGCATCTTAGTTTCCATGGTCTCTATTTGCTGGTCTAATTCACGACTAGTACTGTCTTGGTCAGGTTGAAACTTCTCAAACATAAGAATTGTCATCACCTCTGATACAAGACTTATTGCCTCCTTGCCTTTGCAATAGTGACCTGCAGTCATGACACTATTCTGTACAACAAGCTTGCCAAAGGCTTCAGTCTCAATCAAAGCCAGATCAATACCGATACAGCCTAAAAACTTCCCAAGGCAAGCGATGACAATCTTCTCCATGTGAAATGGTCCCATCCAAGGAATATGTTACCAAACTGATCTGGCTTCAACAGCTGGATTTCCTTGGCGATTGCATACACCCCTTCATCAGACCACAATGCCCCTGACACGGCATTCTTTTGCTTCAAGACATCCTGAAAGTTAATCATGGATGTAAATATTGTGTCCATTTCGGTTGCGACATATGGAAGGATGGGTACAAATGCCGGCTTTGTAACATCAAACTTCAGTAGATCCTGGAGTGCACTCATTGTTGCTATGAAGCTAGGAAAAGAGCCCTCCTCGCGATCTGTGTACTTCTGTAGGATTAGGGTTAGGGTTTCAGTAACGGTTAACAATAGGAACAGGAACAGTTATGAATAATTGTAGTGCGTAACAGGCAGAAATCGATTTTTGGCAATTATCTTAAAAACCATTGACTTTTGGATATGAAAATGTATTACTGACCCCCCATAATGTGGCCATTGCGAACATTTTGAGTGGTCGGGCAACCTCCTAGGTTCAACGGTTCTGTAGATACAGTCACGGTGGATGGTAGTACTTCGCTCGAAAAGGGCGTGGCCCAAAAATATATTTCGCCGTCAGTGGGAAATGTGTTACCAACCAAATATTGTTCCTGGACCTTCAATTAGTGGATTCTTGAAGAGTTTAGGTCTGGACATAAATTTGCATACTAAACCACCATGAGCTACTAGAGTACTAGCCCTTATTCATTCACATACCCAAAATGAGCAAAATCCGTTGAACCTGAACTGACTAATGGCAATTCCCATCTTTGCCAAAAAATTGCCGTGCCTCGAAAGCACGTCGTTGCACAAAATAGGACGTTTAATATGGGAGCATAGCAGTAACAACTATACCCAATTTCAAACATGTGGCCAAACGGTTCTGAGTTATCGTTGACCGTAGGCAAAATGTTGACGAACGGACGGACGAACGGACGGACGTACGACGGACGACGACCCATGGCAATACAGGGTTCTTGTTAACTTTTGGCAAAGCAGGTAATTTGACAATGAATAGCAGGTAACTGTTTTTCCGGCACGGACGTTAGGGCGAGGCGGTGAAGGCGCGAATCCCTGCTAGGGGGGTCCGGGGGTCCATGAAAAAAATTTCAGATTTGACCTACAAATAGCCTATTTTGATGGTATGGGTTCTAGAATTGGTAGTTTAGATATTAGGTTTTTGCTATTAAGTATCTAGTATAAAAAGAAAAATCATAAATGTCAAGTAAAAGTCCAGGTAACAGTGTATTTCCTCTTTATTTTAGTAGTATCTGCCAAGTTGAGAATTCAATTATCACTGCGTTTTTATAATCTGAGTCCACATTATAATATAATAAAACTTCCGCTTGTCTGTGTGTCCGCACGAGGGTAAACAAACTCGCCGGCGACCCGCCCGTGCACAGAGTTAGTCTTGGGTTGGAAGTATTTAAAATAAACCTCGTTTTTTCAAATATGGATTAAATATTTTACCGCCTTTAGTAGGAGTTTCTCTCAAATTGATAGCCGGTAACAAATTGCGCGATAGGCGGTAAAAATAACCGGTTACCGGCTATTAACAAGAACCCTGCAATAGCTCAGCTTGACAATGTCAAGGTGAGCCAAAAATTGTTATTTTTTCAATTTAATAAAATTTGCAAAAATTCATGAAATGACTTTATTTCATTTTTGTGTATTTCTTTTTGTTACTTTACAGCTTCGAGACAGTAAATCTAAGCTACACGTAACATAAGAATGTACAACACTGTTACATAGGTTTTAGAATAACGTAGGTCTATTTTAAAAAAATACTGTATTATATGATACAGTCGACCTCGCCTAAGTCGAATCCAAATAGGACTGGAGAAAAAGCTTTGACTTAAGCCTAGGACACACTGTGCAATTTTCTACGCTGGCCGCTTGCGATCCGCCGATCGATAAATACGGTGCCAGGTCAAAATACCGGGCGGAAATATTCAACATGTTGAATACGAGCGATGCACCGGGCGTATGCGATCGCGAGCGAAATACGCTGCCGTGAGACCGGACACACCGCACGGACCCAGCACCGTATTTATCGATCGCAAGTGGCCAGCGTAGAAAATCGCGCAGTGTGTCCTAGGCTTTATGCGGATTTACAAATTCGTGGAAGTCAACTTTTTTTTCGACTTATAGTAACTGCATGTTTCTATTGCATCGCTGTGGTCGCGTGTACATGTATTGTGTTGATATTGATGTTTTCAATTACACTTCACGCTAGTGTTGCCTTTATCGCAATGTGTGTTCATGTGTTTGGTTTGATAATGCAAGTCAAGAGAATTAACACTTACGTGTAATAATAGACGTATAAAGAAATACGTAATGTACATCAGTAAAATGAGCGTACTTTCTCGTTGTGCGCTAACCTTCAGGAATGCTTTTTTTCTACAACAAGTGCCGCGGAGCAACAGCGCTCATCTAACGTCTACTGCGGTGACTCTGTGGTGGAGTGGTGGGATTCTAGTAA